>NW_027094088.1:48468970-48743970 GCF_029207755.1 Chamaea fasciata | reverse complement strand
CCCAATGTTTACAGCAAATACCTGCCCTTTCCAATTTCTTTTTGAAACGGCTTTATGGCACATTCCAGAGTGAACAAGCATAATGCTGACAGTATATGCACAAACCAGAATGGAACAGCAGCAAATGGACTCATAATCATCCTTCAGCCCTTTGCTTCCTTTTACTTAAGTGATGCCTTGTACACATTAAGTATGAAAATGAAGAATTGCAGGTAGTCTGATTCAATTTTATTAAGTATTAAGTACATATTTAAGGCAAGCCCTTGGGATGTTAAAACATCTTTAGACAGATCCTCTAATAAGTGAGAACAGATTGAACAAGTCACTAAATGACTGAACTAAAAACTGTATGATTAAAAGGAAAAAGACATAGACATGTCTCATTTTAATGAAATCGTAGTACTTCTATGGGTGTCTCTATGCAAGCTTTTTTCTTCCTGATCATCTTGTTTTACCACTAAAATATGACCCCTACTTTGCATGTGTAGGCTTCCATGCATAGGCTTCTTTAGCAGCCTTATGTGTCATTTTAGCAGCTTATTGTTGTCATTTATTCAAAACTAAGCTTGTGCAATTCAGGACATGAAGTGTTTTTGTGGTGGAACAGGACTTTTAAGTAAGTCTGCATTGCTTCAACATCAATTGTTGAAAAAACATACTTAGCTACGCTGTCCAAAATATTTATTACACATTTGTCATTATTTCTAACAGATGTTGAGGTGACTTTATATTAATATCTGGGGGTTTTAGAAATATGAGAATAGCACAATTAAATGATAAATAGTTGTGTCAGTTTAACTAATACCTGCATTTGCAGTCTAAGCTTTCTTTCTGAGGGAATGAGAGGAATACAAATATTTTTGGTATGAATTTCCTTTATCATTTTTCTTTTACTCTAGACCTTTCTGTTGCTATCATCACCTTCGACATACGGATGGTGCATCAGTTAATATATCTGGAAGTAAGCAATTAACCTAAAGTGTTTTTTCTTAGTTAGGGTTGTAAAGATAATATGTTTTAGAGTTTGATGCTAGTCATCCATGTGACCTTAGAAAAGCAGATAGCAGTGTAATTCTGCATTTCTGTGAAGTCTCCCAGGAAAATTAGTTTCATGATGGAGTGCCAAGATCAAAGCTTATCTGAAAACATCTGAGATTACAAAGATGCCACATCTTCCCTAAAGCAGTTTCCACCAAATATCTGGCCTAGCATTCCCTATTCATGAAAGTATAGCCAAATGCTTAATTCCTGGAGTCAAAAATATTTCCATATATTTAAACACTCTCAAGAGATATGACTATCTTGCTGCCAGCTCTGTGGACAATTTAATAACCCCGTTAATGATGCACTACTGCATGTCAGAGGCTGGTGTTGACTTTGGACGGATAGATAATCTTGGTCTGCAAAGGGAAGTGCAAGAAACCTCACTTGGCATAGAGAAGAATGATGCTGAACTTAGAGAGACCACACCAAGGCTTCCATGTGGGAGACAAATACATGCCAAGGAAGTCAAGGGAGGTGAGTCATCTCACTGGAAACAGTCAGGGATGTAGTTTTGTTATAAACTACTAAACACTATAAAGCTCAACAACAACCCTGCTTTATGTTGCCTTGATAAAATAACTATTCTTTTCCTGCTCATCCCTCTTCTCATTTCCTCTTGCCAATCACCTTCTTTTTCTTGATAGCAGTAGATTCTCTTTTCTAAACAGAATGTTGAGCTGTTTACCTACCTACATTTGTTTTTTAAAAAGGGGGATCACTATGTTGAATGGAGTGTAAATTCCCAGGCTGTATGCATGTGCTGTATGTAATGCCAGTGATTACATACAGTGCTCTTTACATGGGCAGTAAGAAACGCAAACAGTCTTTTTGGAGTTGCAAGTGTGGAAAGAAAGTGTTACGATGCCTGATGAGAATTCTCAAAATGCAACCAAACCACATTTTTTATAGGGCTTCCTGATGGGAAAGCAACACCACCGAAGCATTTTCACCTGATGATGAGGTACCCAAGCGACTGCTACTGAACAGTTCAAAAGGATAAATTTTCCTTTTCTGTACTGGAGAACATCAGAATAGATGGATATTCAATATAGAAGTTTGTCTAGATCACTGTGGTCATTAACCAAAGCTGTTTATGAAAAATATGTGTACATGGGACAGATACTTCCTATTAAATTTTAACAGTTATGAAAGACAGAGGACAAACAATATCCCTTTTTGATGGTTAAGGAATTGTGGCATACAGTTCTGCCCCTACCTTGGCAGTGCCTTTTCACACTTCTTGTCAGAAGTGGAGGCTCTAACATGGGAATTGAATAGATTTGGTAAATTAACAAAAAACTTTGGCTATTAACTAAGGGATATGAAAAATTTTGCTTTAATATTTTAATGTAACTCTCAAAAGATTGAAGTGGCTTTTGAGTTTAGGTTGGACTAAAAAGTAGGCATTGACTCTCCCTTTAAACACAGTATGAAATGCAGAGTTCACTTAAAGCACTATCCCAGCTTCTGTAGTGAAAGGGCGAATAAAGCAAGAACCTTCTCCTTGCAGCTCTTCCAAACTTTTCTTGCAGACTTTGTATCCAAGCCTGCATTTGGGATATATTTGTCAAGCAAGGCACCAAAGTTTTGCTGCTCTTGAGGTGTCACACACACAGAGTAGCACAGCCCAGCTTTGGAAGGCTCCTCTTTGCAACTCAGTGCTGTTCATTATTCTCTTGTTGTCTGCCCAGCTCAGCATACACAAACTGCAAATAAATAATGAGACAAAAAGATGAATTCTGGGACCGAGAAATGTTTATTTCCCCAGAAGTTATGGATTTAATCCAACAGCAAGCTCTGAGGCTGCATGATCATTGTTCCCTTGAAACAGCAACACACAGTTCTTCACTCCCTGCTTGATTTATTGCCCACAAATATGAGCCTGTGTGTAGGTCTTGTCATCTGATACACTTGTTTTAGTAGTCCATATAATATGAATTGATTAGCAGAAAATGCATATTTGTTTCACAGCCAAGATGAAATACAAAATATATTTCCAACTCCACCATTTTTCCCCCTGTTTATTAATATATGAAGCCAAATGCTACTACTCTTCCTGAAGTCAGTGAGATTAGTTGGGCTAAGGAATGCTTTCATTCACAGGAGGCTATCAATGTGCATTTTTATGACCAGACTAAATTTAGGAGAGAGAATTTAGCAGTAGACCGAGAGGAAAGCAAGAGATGAAAGATGACAGGAGAAGGTGATGCTGCTGGGTGGCACAGCAGCAAGAGGGGCAGAAACATGAGAGAGTTAAAGACCCTTGAAAACTAGCCTTCAGGTGTCTCCCTAGGCCCCTCATCGTTCAGGCTTCAATGATCACCAGTTATTCTGGTCACTTCAACTACCTTTTCTTCAGTATTCTGGTTGCAAATCAAGCATGACAACAGCAGTCCATTGTGCCTGGTTGTCATGACACCAAATGAATGACACATTCAAATAATAGGATGAGCAACCCAAGAAGTCCACGAGAAAAACAACACTTCTGCCTTTAGCCCAGCACTTATGTGGGGTGAAGGAAGCAACAGAAGACAAACACTAAGACATTTCCTTTGGAAAATGGTGTCAGAGACAGGGATTCAGGAGAATGTTGTAAATGTCTCAGGGAAACTGACCTTCAAAGGAGCTGCCACACCATGGCTGTCAGAAAACATCTAAAAGTATCAGCTGAGGACTGCTCAGAGCTTGGGAGCTAGGCTGGTCCTAAAGTAAACCGGTCAGAGAACTGAACCCCACTCAACCACCCCGAGAGAGATTACGGTTTGGACTTACAACTTACTGAAGAGGTTACAATAAATACAACAATACAGAGAAAACTAGTTTTGACCCTCAGCATCAGAGTACAACCTGGCATCTGTTGGTCAGCATCATGGTACAGTCCTCGGGAAATTCTGATCCTCCTCTGGATCTATAAAATGGTGCTATCTCCATCCCACAAGCCAAAGATTTATACATGCTAAGGTTCAGGTGGGGTTGCTCAGTACCTCCCCCAGGGCAGGGAGTTTCACAATGGACCATGTAACACTGTGAATCATGAGATATTTTGGGAGTCCTTGATGGTCTAAGTCATTGCAGCTGCCTGATCTGCTGGTGCCATGGAGTCCACCAGGGCACATTAGCAGAGATGACATCTCAGGCTGGATGGAACTGTGCTGATGCTTCCCCAGAGGGGAGTTATCACAGCTGAGCTATTTGTGAAGAAAAAGAAACATCAGCCTGCCTAGCACGGTTTACCTCTTTATCTCATTTAACATCCAGCTTGTAGCCTGAGGTGTGGGGTGTGCACTGGGCATCTCCTGCAAACGACCCATCATTTACAGTTCATCAGAAATGGTGTAGAGGGGAGTCAAATACAAAGTTTGGTTACACTCACATGGTGCTAAACTGGCACCCTACTCCTGTTACCAGGACAGGAACAATTTGTCATCCTTTGCACAGACTGGCTCCCAGGGTGTCAGCATAGTCCATCGAGTCAACTGTGCCAGGTGCATATTCAAATCATGCAGAAGTTAGGGAGGTGATGAGGGCAAGAAGGCTTTGACATGGGAAACTGATGGTGCTGCCACTTGATGGTGCTTGGATTAGACATGAGTTCTTCGTGGTGCTGAAGCAGCAACTACTGAGAGACAAACTGACTGCCATCATAGTTGTTGAGTGTATTAATGCTAAAGGGATCTTTGTTTCAAAACCTGCAACATGTACAAAAGCAAGAGGTGAGAAAAAAAAAACCAACACCAGATCACCTGCAGCTCAGTTCCTCTGAAGTTAAAAGCCAGTAACTAAAATGTTTAAATCTTTGCACAAACATATCATTAGCAAATGTCTCCCAACCATTGATATGAATAACAATTTTAACTTCAAATAACAAACTACTTTTCTGTTGATTGATTTCTGGATGGTGTAAAAGCCTGACGAGAGAAAGCATCAGGTAACAGGTAAGCCAAGGTGCTGCTACAGCTCTGAGAACCTGAGGCTGAGATTAAGAAAAGAAAAAGAATAAGCACACATGAAAGTGAGAACACATAGAAAAATGAGAAATGTAGTTTTCAGTTTTAAAGAACACAAGCCTTGTTTCTGGCCCCAGCATTTTTGCTCTCCTTCCCGGGACACCCAGAGGTAGCCCTGACACAGGCAAATTTCTCTTAATTTTAGAAGGTGCCTTGTACAAGACTAAAATTTGAAGAGCTCTAAAACTTTAAAAGCCATTTGTGTGAAGTTTGCTCTGTCTTGGGATTTTGCTGGGGAAAAGATCTGCCTCAGCAATCAGGAAGGGTCTGTTCTAAGACATGTTAAAAGACATTGTTGGGTTGGTTGTTTTTGTGTTGCATTTGTATTTGTTTGTTTGTTTTTAAATGCAACATATCATTGACAAAATAGTAATAACAGTAAGAGGCTCCTCCTTGATTTTAGTCTTCTCAGATTTCCCTGTTTTAGGAGAGCAGAGGAACCATTTATCTCCAGGAGCTCTGTGCCCTGGAACGTATGGTTCTAGTGAGTGTAGCTGAGTAACCCAGTGATAAAGGACAAGTTATTGTGCTGGTCTGTACAAATGAATAGAGAAAAGCTTAAAGTAGTTGCACGGGACTTTTACTAAGAGAATTATTACATAGAGTAAGGAATTACATCATCCACTAGCAACAAGTAAAAAACTGGATGTAAATAAATAGGAAATATGGTTTTGAATTTATTTATATTTATATTTATATTTATATTTATATTTATATTTATATTTATATTTATATTTATATTTATATTTATATTTATATTTATATTTACATTTACATTTACATTTACATTTAACAAGGAAGGTGTTAAATATGTAGCTGGGAAATTACGCGAGTATTTTTCCAATAAGAGAACCAAGCTCAGAGCCCACAGGAAGTTCATTTTGTGTAGAGTTTTCATACTGTTAAATATACTGTGAGAATAGAAGAACAATCACGTTTCACAGGAGGGGTCCAAGCCAGCAGGTTGGCTGTGTGTTTACATAACCTAAGTCTCTATAGTTGGGGCATGCAAATGCTATAAAAATTTGCTGGAGTTTTAAATGCCTTGCTGAATGAAAATGAAAAAAGCTACAGAAAACCAAGCTCAACCTGTAAATGCTTCCCATAAATTTGTTGATAAAAGCCAATTTCTGGCATAGATGAAGAAAAATGTTTCTGCCTGGTTTAGGCAATCCTGGAGAATTCAACAGTGAAACTGAACTCCAGGTATTTACTTGGGTTCCTAAATTAGCACAGAATTAGTAAGAGAAAATATTTGAATTTCAAATTGTGTTTGAAGCACCTAAAATGTTGTCTTGATACATGGGTGACAGACATACCCATCACTCTGGTGAGCTGGGAGTGATGAAGGACCACATCCTTCTCTGCCACTGCGTTGTCATGGCAAGAATCTGGGTGATCATTTGTAGGACAGGGACTGGGAGCCAGGGAGCTTGGACAATTAGTTTTCCTTCTCATGGATTCTGGCATCATCCTTCAATGCACCTACAAAGCAATCTGACTGCGAGGATGCCCAAACTATTAACATTTAGGTAGTTTTCTAAATCTCACTCTCATCCCCTCTTGCATTTCATTTTTATTGAGTTGAAGGGGTTTTTTCTGTCTTTCTTAGCCTTTTCCTTTTGTGGTTTTTTTTTCCTCCTATTTCAAACCTAACAAAAACAGGCCAGTTATTCATGAAACCTGATTAATCCAAGTGTTTACTGGGAAAGACTTTGCTGCAGCCTGTAGAGAAGGTGTGATGAATTAAGAGTCTATCTGCTGAAAAACTTTCCTGAATCTGAAACTAAAGAGAAAACCTTTTCCAAGGAAATTTTACTTTTTAATTTTGTCTATTTAACTTTCACCAGTATTTATTTATCTCTCTGACAACAGAGGAGGGTGGAAGGTGGTTGATGTCCCTGTGACAGGATGCTTAGATCCAGAAAAACACGAATGGATCTGAATGGATCTAATCTTCCATTGACCAAGATGATCCCCTCTTGAGGTAAGGGAACAGGACTTTATTTTGTGTTTATTTTGTGTTGCTTATTTTCCTTTTGTTTTCTCTTTCTTTATTTTCTGGTGGAAAGAATATAATCTAATCTTTTCACATTCCTGAGAAGTTTCCTTCTTTCTAGGTGTTCCCATCTGCTCCAGCATTATGTACTTAACTATGTCAACATGCAATACCAGTTTAAATTATGGGTTCAGTTCAATGAAACACTCAAGTGTTGAAATGCTTTCCCACACAGCAATACCTTAATGTGCTAATAGCAAAGCACTCGTGTTAGAACTTCCTTCACTGAGCACTAGTAGCCAAACCAACCAACCCAGAAGAGTAATTTTTGCTAAGGCAATAAATTGCTTT
Organism: Chamaea fasciata; assembly: GCF_029207755.1. Classification (NCBI taxonomy): domain Eukaryota; kingdom Metazoa; phylum Chordata; class Aves; order Passeriformes; family Sylviidae; genus Chamaea; species Chamaea fasciata. The sequence goes on along the minus strand of NW_027094088.1, from coordinate 48,736,569 downwards.
TCACCTTGCTATTAAAATACAGCTTAAAATCAGTGGTAAAGAATGGCAATAAAATGACACTTTCCATAGTATTTCCGGAGATTTATGCTGATAAAATTTAACTCTGAAATTACAAGATGCCTAATTTTTTTCATTAAAAGTCAGAAGACTGACAGTACTGTCTTTTCACTTGGAATAGCCAAAATCAGAAAATGTTTCTGAAAGGTACTATTCAACTTATTTTCTTCTATTCTAAAATTCCAGATGTTCTCATTTCTATGGAAAGGACTTCAATTAAAAGTCTGTCTGCTTTCCTAATAATAAAAATAAAACCATCAAAAGCACAGAAATATGCAGCCCTGAACCCTCTTGCTCAGTGGTGAGATACATGGTTTTTATTTGCCTAACATTCTCAGCATGAATGGCTGCAGTCATTTAAAGAAGGCGATCAATGAAATACTGCTAGACACTCAGTGTTGGGAGGAATTAGGATGCGGAAATTAGAATTCACCAGAAATTAGAATTCACTGGAAATTAGAATTTACCAGAAAGTTAGAACAAGAACAAAAATGAAACCAGAAAAATCCCAAGTTTTGTATCTCAAACCCACAGGTTCAGACAGAGAGAAAAACATTCACAAGGAAATCGTCATGCAAAGTCCCATTGTCTTGGTTTTACTCTGACACTGAGAAGATCAATTGCTGTCTGTTTCCAGCACACTTTTCTCTTTCTACATTGTCCCTTCTTCAGTCAGTATCTCCTCCCAGGTGCCACCCAAATAACATCCTCTATCTTCTTTGGCAACTTCCTTCGGGAAATAGAAGTAGCTCACAATAAAGTACTAAGTCAAATAGTGCTTAAAGGATTTTGAGCCACAAAGGACATAAAACAACTCTCATATCCCTTGTGTGAGTGATGCTTAAGAAATCAATGGCACTCCACCAGAACACAATAGATAGCACTGAAGAAGACACTTAGTGATCCCCCTTTATCCTGCTCTTGCTGTTCATCAGTTAGTGATACAACCCCACTTCTCCCTCTTCTCTGTGCCCTTTTCAAGTGGGACACAAATCTAAAGACACTTTTGAGAGGTATTACTAGCTCTGCTTCAAAAGAAATGAAGGAAATTAATGTTTTGGGTAGATCTTGTTTGATTTATTAAATAGTTTGATTTTTTCCTTACACTGAATTTTTTTGAAGGATGCAAAAGCATATGCTTTCATTTGCTCCCTTTTCGATGCTGAGCAAACGAATTCATTCACGGCCCACACACTTGAAGCAAAAAGCCTGGTTCTTTTCATAGCTCTATCTCTTGTTTTAAAGCCAATTATTTGCTTCTGCCAACTTTTAATTGCTCAGAAAACTTGACGTCTGTGAGTGTGAAAGGAGGTTTTCCATCATTATGTCTGATGACCATTCTGCTCTGTTGGTGATTATTCATTCACCTCTGATGTTTGCAGGTCTTGGAGGCCGCTGCTACAAAACTTGCAGCAATTCTGTGCTACTTCCTATTTGTCATTCACAGAAACATTTGTTTGCTGTTCTAGGAAAACATCAACATCTTAATGTAATTTATTCTTCTGATTAATGAAAGAAGTAAACCCATACGTTTTTCTAGTTTACACCCATTTTATTCAATGAGCTACAGTTGTAGGTATTCAAGAATATTTGAATTGAAAGCACACCGTGAAATTTTAATCCTCATGTGGAAAAGAAAACATTTTAGCTGATTAGTCTCACTTTTTCCTATCATCTGCTACAGGAAACAGAGATATTAGAGAAATGAATTTTTCAATAATCAAGTAAGCTTGGCAAAGCAGTATTTTTTTTCCATGTGCTCACTGTGACCCATGAGAGAGCAGCTGGTTTTTATCTGCCATGAGCAGTAGGTCTGTCATTGGGAAATATAAATCCTGATGTCCTCTTTGTGAATCCCAAGACTATGCCCAAAACAGACTAAAATTCACATTTCCTAACTAGTCCATTTTAAAAGTCCATTTAGACAAATACTCTTTTTCTGTAAAGGGTTTGGAATTAAATTGTTTCTTAGTTAAGTGTGAAGCAGGTCAGTATCAGTCCTGGTATTCACTGAGACAGTGCCATGAACGTTAGCGGATAATATGTATTTACAGAATATACATTTGATCCAATCAGTACTGGTGAAAGGTATGAGACTGCATTTTAACTGGGATCCTGACACTCTATAAACATGGATGATGGTCTGAAGCTGTAAGAGGCACCCATCACCCCACCTTTGGGTTTAGCAGACAGTTTTTTCACTTAAAAGGAAGATAATTTCTTTAAACCTTAAAGACAACGATTTTTGCTTCAGTTTTTTATCAGGAAGAACTTAACTGCCTCTTACTGAATAAGTAATGTTCCAATGCATCTTAATCAGAGTATACGTCCTTCAGAGACTGAAAGTCTTGGGAAATTTCACCTGCAGCCCACTTGTGACACCAGTTTGACAAAGTTCAGCACTTGTTTGGTACTATAAAAAATGTAAATGCATTTCATCATCATGTCCATTATGCTTTCTCTGAAAGACATAAAGTTACCAGCCCAGACCTTTCTCATAAAAATAGGCATCAAATGTATAATTTCTCACAGCAGTTATTATTTACCACCTCGCTTCTTGCTTGGTCTGATATGGTATGGGAAGGGGTTTATTCTATCTTCCTCCACACAACTTACAGACCTTGGCGTCTTTGATCCCATTTTTCCACGACAACAGAAATACCCATTCAAGTGCAAACTCTACTGCAAAGTTTTTAGAATTAGGGGTAGAAAGATAACTCAAAGTTTTCAATCTTTTGTTTGTTTTGCTGTGAGTGGCGGAAGATGTCAGGGTACCATGGGTATGGTCACCATCAACTACTGAGTCCAAAGTGCTGCAATAGAATCTGAGACCTCAGCAGCCCAAAACTTTCTCTGAAAAATAACCACTTCTGTATACTGAACAAAAAGCCTTGTGCTTCAACTGGAGAGAGTAATAGATCTGCTTCTGGGTGAAAATTTTCATCCTCTAAAATGTCCCCCGGGACTAATTCTGTGGGTATGAATAAGAGGCTTAAAAATACAAATTTTGCCATGTAAGTGAATAATCTGTCATTGGCCTTCCATCAGCTTCACTGCTGTTAGTGAGCCTCATATGGGTCTTGCTGATATGCAATGTAAGGTTCCAGTAACTTTGAGTATACTTTCCTAAAAGACTAGATAATTTTGTGTAATCATTAACCAGCTCTTGCTGCTTGGCAGACTAAAATAATAAGGGTAATTGAATATCACGCTTCTGGGTGTATGCTAATTGCCTCCAGGGCTCTGGAAGGATGTTTCATCCCTGTACACCACACAGGATAATTGGATACGTAAGAGGCATTATGGGAGCCTTCCACCTTCCTCAAGAACATCAGTGCAGAAGGCAAAATGTCAAGTTAGATGAACAAATGATTTAATGCAGTCTGGCAAGCCCTCTGGTCCTACAGTGCCGTGCTGAGCAACTGATTGCAGGGTATGCACCTGCCATTGTGTAATGAGGTCCTGAGCATCCCATGTCACTATTTTTAACCTGAAACACCAGCAAAAGCCCAAAACTCCTCAACATGATAATTTCTACTGCAAACCCCATTTAAAGTAATGTTCAATTGCGAATTAAAATGTATTTATGCTTAAATAAGAATCAGGAGTGACTATTCCTGGTTTTATAAACACACCATCCCCTGAATCCCTTTAATCTTCTCTGTGTGCTGCTGAATGTCAGGTAATGGAAAAGCACAGTGTGAGTTCAATTAGTTTAAAATCTTATCATTGTAATAGGGCAGGATGAGCTGTATTATCTTGCCAAATAGGACTCAACACATTGAGTTTATTTACTAATTTTTTCATATTCTTCCAAATGCAATTAATTGCATAACTGTTAGAAGTTAATATTAATTAATTAACAGGGTTCCTACATAATTGTATGTGATAGATATGCCCAAATGAGTCTTTTGAGATGACTGGAAGGTAGGGAGGGGGATTGCTACCATGAATACCAAATCTCCTTGGCAGACTGACTCACCTATAAATGATGCTCAGGTACAATTAGGAAAATGGCCCATGCTAACAATAACTCTAGAGCACACACTGCCACACACATGGCCTTAGCTTAGAGATGCAGCATATCATTAAATCAGAATAACCTTGGTGAAATCAGGACTCCCAAATAGCTGTCTACAAGAATGACCTCACTACTTTCATCTGACTTGAAACAGCATTTCACTGACTTCAACAAATTTCTGTTTGCAAATTCTTTTTTTATTAGCTAAATATCCCTTCCCTACAATTTCAGCTAACTGGGACTGAAAAATTTCTATGTAACAAGGTATTTCCTCTGGGGTTTTTTACTAAGGACCCCTGCACATGCATGCCCAGCATGCTGCTGCTCTGCTTTCTTCCTTTCACCACCAAAATAGCCTCCTCCCTACAAAAGTAGGGACATTGAAGGGGTGCTTCTGGGCTGTTGTGCTGGCTGCCCTGTTTTCTTGCAGACAACAATGTAGAAGCCACATAAAATTATATCAGTGACCATCCAGTTGCTGAATTAAAGTCCCAGAGCACTGTTGCTATTCTGCCATTAGAAGTGCCACCATTTATAGCAGCTGTAAACCCTGAATGCCTGTGCTTATGTCAGGTGCTGAACTACCTTATTAGCTAGAAGAGGCTGCTATGATCCTGACCAATTTTATGACTTGAAGTTCATTGTGCATTAGCAGGGTACTGCTGTTATCATCAAACTTTTCTGGAGCAGGAATTCATTCCACACTCCTGACTTGGGCTGTCTAGGGAGCCTGTGTTTCACCAGGATGAGCATGTGAACGGGGCTCCATCAATTGCCACTGATTTTTTGCAAGGACATTGAGCACCTCTGGGAGTCAGAAAGCATGTACTACCTAAATAAATTCAGAACAAACAAGAAATTTGTGGTGTTTGATAAAAATACTAGCTATAGGGTATGACAGGCAGATCAGATACCTTCCACATGATACCTGTAATATGAACAGGTTTGAACCAGGTAATGGATGAGATGAAGTGAAATTTATTGTCGGAAAATTATTTCAGTTGAATATTCATTTTTTAGCTACACTTTTATGTGAAGGTCCCCTGCTGTTTCTGCGGGATTCTGCTTTGCTTCTGTCCTTCACTATGAGACAGGGTTGTTATACACAATTAAATACATATCCAATTTGTGCTCCAGAAACTGTGGCAGCTGTACCTCAACAGAGGTTGAAGACAGAGCAGATGGATAGAAGGTGAAGTGCTGTCAGTCCATCGGGATTGAATATGCCACAAAAATGCAAACAGGACCTATAGTTTATAAGGGAAAATAATGTCGTGACAGCCTGATGACAGACTAACTCAGAAACCCTCATTCCCCCAAAAGTTAAGATCAGCTAAGATTGATATGGCTGTACTGTCAAGTGTTTAATCTTTTTTATCCTTTTTTATCTTTTTTTTTTTTTTAATGAGAAACCAGACCAATCTAATCTGAATGAGGAAAGTCACCTTCCCTGGTGCTCCATTTAATTTTCCTCAAGCAATAGAAATGAAAATAAAAATTCCATTTCAAAAACATGAAAAGAGGAATATTCTCATGAAGGTGGAACAAAACCTCAACAGCCCCACAAGAAAAACTTTAAAACTGTCACTCACATCCCTAAAAAGTGAAGCCCTACAAAACAGAATGTTCAAACCCATACGTGAGTGCTGCATTTTTTTTCCTCAAAGACCAATAGCAACGGCAGTAACTTAAAAATTCAATTCATGCATAGCAAGGGAACACTTGAGAAGGAAAGAAGACAGGATGAAGTCAAGTTAATTTGGAAGACACTTTCAGAAAAGAATGTGAATACCGTTCTGGAGCTCCCAGTTCTGCACATTAGTCAGCAACCAAAGAAGGTGCTGATGCTTGGATCAATATTTAAACTTGTAACACTTTTGACAAAGTGCTGTTTTGAGCTTTATTCTGTACTCTTTTTTCACTCTGTATCTGTTTCACATGCACTTGCCCCTATTTCTTGTAGACCAAATGTTGCACATGTGAAGCAGTACCCAGTCCCATGAAATCAATGAAACTTTTAACCATAATCAGAAAGCAGGATATCAGTATGTTTTCATGTGTTAATCTTTGTAATCCCAAGCAAACCAATCACCTGTGGCAGTGTATGAATTTCCCAATCCCAGTGAAAGTAAGTCTTCACCTCACCAGTTCTAGCCCAGCCAGCATCAATGAATTGTGTATCTGCTCCCCTGTCATTTTACTGATCTGCCCTTTGTGTATATATTACAGCAAAGATTTCCAGTCAGCCAGCTTGACATTTTTCTATGAATTGACTATGAAATGATACAGCAAAAGGGCTGTATGCCAAGGAATGACCAAATCAAGCATGGCAAACATTGACTGAAACAGAATGTTTCAGAGCATGAGGGGCTTGCTTGGATTTTTCCATAAGCACCTCAGACATACTCAGCATTTGCATCATCAGAATTTCCACCTGCTTTGCAGGCATGCCTCCACACCCAGCAGCAAGAGGAGCTCATCACACTGTCTGCTCTGTAGACAGAGAACTGAAAAAATTGAGCCTGCCCAAAATCATTAAAAAAATTGTTTCTATAGGAACATGTTTTTACCCAGTTATAGAGAAGTAAAAGAAGCAATGGAAATAAATAAATCCCAAGTTGCTGAGCTCAGTGACCTGAAATCTCCTGGGAGAGAGGATGAGCAAGGATGGGGGAAGCTGGTTCACACACCACGAGGTGCCCTGAGGACACAGAGCACTGGCACAGACTGCTGCACTGTCAAGTGAGATCAAGACAAAGGCACTCTTAGGTGGATCTCTCAGGATCTTGCATCTTCCAGAGCAAACTGTTTTCCCTGCAAAGTGTTATTGGAGCTGCCTGAGGTCCCTTGTCAAGATGCCCCCATTAGAGGCTTAATCACAGAAATTATGGGATGTTTGAGGTGAACTGTAGGGGAGGTTTGTCCTTTCTCCATTTCACAGAAACTTTATGATATTATAATGTGAAATGCTTGGATAAGAGAATGCATTTTTCCCTTGGAGTACCTTGCCGGGAAGTAGAAGAAAATACAGTTTAAGAAAACTTGCCTGTTACAGTATGGCTACGTGCAGGGTAAATGACTGTTTTTACCCAGTGCAAAAGCATTATGGTTGAAGGACAGGCCCATGGCAAAGGCAAAGAAATCACCAGAGAAGGTGGTATTAAAGGATCTTCTCTGGATTCCTGTATTTCCATACATATTTCATGTATGTATTTCAGTCAGCAAGACACAGAACAAAATAAAACCCCAGGAAAAGAGCAATGTCTGTTTGAGTCCATGTGTGGACAGGAGATTTTGATGAGTATGTGGGGGACTTTTTATTAGGATTCTGTAAACATCAAGGGCTGTAAATCTAGACTCTTTTTTTTTCTCCTGCTTTCTTGGGGATGATGGGAGCATTTTGACAGAGTTGCTAAACCACACATACACACACCTGGGTTTTTTCTCATAGTTTCTTCTCCTGGTCTATTTTGTCTCACTTTCTATGTCTCTCATTTCATTTACAACCTGTTTTCTCCTGTTTTTATACAATTAAATAGCAGTTTATCTTTGTGTTTTGCTCTGCCTGCCTGCCCAGATAGGTGGTGGGGCAGAGTGGCAAGAGACCTGTGCTCTCTGATGCACACTGAAACTTGCTGGCAGGTGGCTGAGCAGGATTTCAGCACAATGCCCCAAACCAAACACATTTTGTGATGACTCTCAAAACCTTGCCTATATTATGAGGCTATTGTGTGGGTCTTTTTAAGCATGAGTCTGTCTCTGGTTTTGTGCCCAGCTGCAAGAGCTGATATTGCTACCAACTCTGCTGAAGGCTAATCCCCACAAGCCATACTGAGCCAGGGGCTCCCTACCATGCCTTTGCTCTGCTTCCATTCCTCCTCAGGTGCCCCAGGCCCCAGTTTGGACTGCCAGAACCCACACCACCACTGTGATGGGCACTCTCCAGCCTGGGCCCAAAGTACCCAAAAATTGTCCACAGATCAGAGGTAGGGAGGCCAGCCTCTGCTGTAAGGCTGCCCTCAAACCTGATCCTTTGGCACATGGGCACTTCCCTGCAGGAGGGCACGACCTGTCTGTGCACAGCAGATCTCTCCTGGGTTGCACTGAACTCCCACAGCAACCAAAAAGTCCTCCCTCACCTTGACACCCACTTTCAGGTCATGATTCTGTATGTCCCACTTTTCACGAATATATTTCCTGAGGGAGTTCAGCCTAGTTCAGAATTTCCCCACCTTCGCACAAGCTGTTTGAGAGTGGCAGGTGAAGGCTGTTGGAATGGCTGCAAAGGCACACGTGCTTTCTGTTTCCCTTTCTTTTTCCCCCACACAGCTATCCTCGTTGGAAAATCACCAGTAAATTGGTGTTTTCTATGACTGATTTCCAACTTCCTTTTAAATTATTATTTAAATGATTTCACCATTTGAGAAAAGGAAGAAAAAGGCAACAGGAAAATCAGAATCTTTATATTACAAACCTATAGTATTTGTCCATTTCAAGTACAGCTTTTGCTGGCAGTATGAGCTAAGAATGAGAATAAAGTAAACATTTCTCCTTTGGTGAGGCAGCACACAAACTTTCCTCTTCTTTTTTTACTAGCAAATGTTGGAAGTTGTTGAATAAAACAGTGATGGCACATACACTTTTTTTTGTACTTACAACGGATGACAGACAAAGAAGGAGCTGGCATCCAAAACCCCCCTTAGATTCTGGGGTGACGATGGTGGTGGCAGCGTAGAGTGTTTCCAAACCTGGTACACGTCAGCTACCAGGGCTGGGATTTACAACATTGCTGAGTCCACAGTGACTTGAGGATTCAGAGCACAAATATCTCTTACTGGCTGCCAGTCTCTTGATGCTGATGTGAACATACGCTACCACTTCTCCTATTTCTTCTGAAACACCTGAGATTATGGTGATATTTTTGGCATAATAGTTTTCTTCTAAGAATGCTTGCTTTGGAAGTGAGTATAAAATCTGCAAGTTCCTTTACCAATATATTCTAGGCCAGGCTGCAATATGGTGGGATCAAGTCACCCAAATCTCCCCAACATCATGCCAGAATGCAGAACAGAATTTAAGTTTCATTGTGGCAGAGAGGGAAAGCACAACAGATGTGCTGATGGTGGGATCTGGAGACCAGGATACTCATGGTTGACAAGAAGCCCAGTAGCATCCTTCCTGCACTCCAGGATGTTTTTGGCTTGTTAAGGCTCTTCAACATAAATTTCCTTCACATGCTATGCAGCTCAGCATCTAGGGCCACATCCTGGGAGACAACGGTTGTGAAACATTTTAGGCAGATAAGGGGATTATGCCTACAGTCCCATTTTCTAGGCCAGTATTTTAATCCCTGAATAATTGCAATGAGCACTACAGCTATGACCCCTGTCCCACCACCCTAGAAAAGAAGCAGGAGTCAGCAAACTCATTACAAATAAGAGGTGTCTCCTCCAGGGATGATGCTATGCCCCATATCCCAGGCAGGTTGAGGTGTTTATCAGTTCTCCCAATCTAGAGGTAGGTATCAGATTTGCCTCTGACCTCTGATTTTCTATTCAGTACTGCCAGGTGACTCCTCTGTCAGCATGCAGGTGGCATATAGGGTCTGGGACACCAAACAATATAGCTTCATCTGGTCCACAAAAGCCTTAAAACTTATGTGGTTTAATGAAGTTTTTCGCTGGTAATTAAAAAAAATATTAAGAAATATTGGTGTCTGCTCTGTGGCTGGGCTATTACAACTGCAGGTCACATGTTCAGAAATAAATCTTTGGGGAAAGGGATGGGGAAAAGGACTTTATGAGGCATTAGTCATAAACATGAGGACCTTTTTTCCTTTAAGTTATCCTCCATTACTTCTAGGTCTTTTAACTGTGCATATATGCATCAGAATCTTTACAAATAAAATAAATCACCAGAATTACATTAGCACAAGCACCAGCAGAGCCACACAAGCAATACTAATGTGATGATTGCTTCCACTTGGTTGTTTAAGTACCTAGAAGCAGCATTTGGTGCTCACAGGAGTTTTATATCTTCAGGCTCTGTGAGATGGCCAGATGAGTATAAGAACTCGTCTCCTACTTGGTGCTGGTGGCCTCTGACTGTGGCAGAGAACAAATGGAAGTTAAAGGTAAGGAGGAGTTAAGAGAATGAAAGTTATGTGAGAGTGGCATGCACACTTCATTTAATAACTTAATAAACCAGAGGGGTTTTAAGGCAGCAGATAACAAATAGGGATGGGGGGGGAAAGTTTGTTTCAAGGAAAGCAGAGGCTTAGAAGGGACGTTTAAAACCTCTACACCTAAATGAAGGTTTGGAGCAGGAAGTTCTGCTTTAAAGCAGAACAGAATTAGTGTAGCTGAACTCCACAGCAGTGCTGTCAGAAGTCTCAAGCTCAGCAAGGCACTTGCAGGTGAGACAGTGTTTAGGTTTGGCTTAAGGTTTTGCTAATTCCCAACGGAGTTCATCAAGTGCTTAACATTCTGTTATGTGTGTGCTTAACAGAGCATGTGTTCTCAGATGGAAAAGGCGAAGAACAGACTAATTACACTCTGACTCTTCCAGTATGAAACCTTGAGGATATGAAATGCACTGCAAAACAAACAAAATAATTCCTCCACTACGTAGTAGACTCGTGGAGTTTCTTGCCAGAGGCCCCTGTGAATGCTTGAAGCTTATGTACACTGAAGACAGCACAAAGACTTGAATAGAGATTATATTCTAGATTCCTGAACAAAGAAATTACATCAGCTTGGGAAATATCCTGAGCTACAAATGCTCAGAGTCTGGGGCCGGCAAACTACCTTTGACGTTTGCCCTGGTCTCACGCTGCCCTTGGATTCTGCTTTCATCCACCATCTGAGTGGGGTGTTAGGCTGGGGGAATCCTCATTGTGACCTCATGTCATTGCTCTGTGCAGCTGTGGCCTGTGGGAGAACAACTCTATTAGCCTCACTTTAGAAGGACTGAAGGAAAAATCCTGCTCATGTGTAGGATTCAGACCCTTCAGTAGGGAGATTTCTATCTAATTGCTATGATTTCTGCACACCTCTTGTAGGTGATTCAAAGCCATGAAGAATCCTCACAGAGTTTTGTGTTTCTCTCCACTGAATAAAAGCACTATGAAGAAACACAGGTGAAAAGAAGCAGCTGTGGCACCAAAGCATGTATAGGACTGCTCTGTTTTCTGGCAGGTCTGGAATGAACAGTTACCAAGACAGAGTGCAGAAGCCCATGGAGAAAAAAATTCCACAAGTCAAAAAATGTTCTCAAAATTTCTGTAGTATGAGTCCTTCTAAATGGGAGGAGTAGCAGGGGTAGAAAGTAAGCAGAAAAGTACCGGAGTAAATGTGTACACATCAGAGAAAAATTATGCTAGTGCAAAATACAACAGCAATATTGCTGAAAAATGCAGACTCTCCCCATGACACTGCAGAACTTAGTTGCATTTCCAGTCACTATGTAGCTGACATGTACACTTCTGTCCTTTTAATTTGCAGTCTTGAAAACCCTGGTCTTGGTGGGCTTGCTCTTCATTTTATTTGTGTCCCAAAGAGGCATGTGGCACCTGAACACAGATGCTCAGAAAAGTTTGTTGGTGTGCGCAAGAGATATTATCAGATATTGTTTACATAAAGATGGTCCAATACGTACTACCACCCAATATCTTGAAAAATGAAGTGATTTCACTTTGCCAGCTTACACAGCTTGTTTGAGTCACAGAGTCCTGTAATGAGCGTGCCCTTATCCTCAAACTCATGGCATTTTCTGGGGGCATTTTAGTTGCAGCAATGAACCAATTTTTAATTTGTTTCATCAAACACCACAGTGGAGAATGCAACCAAGCACTTGGGCACCAAATGTAAAGTATTCAACTTGAAATCCCCATGACTGTTCTGGTTCTTGAATTTCCACAAGCTATGTGTATTTTGTTAAATCAATTTGTATCTAAAGGATGTGAGACCTGAGTGGAGCCTTACAGAGCACAGGAGGAGAATCAGCCAATCACCTGCCCAAGTCCACTTTTGAAAAAAAGGGAGGAACTGTACATTGATGTGGATAGGTATGCTTTCTCTTTGACTTTAACAAGTTTTTCTAAATCATCATCTCCCCTGCCTTGCCAAATGAAAAGGAGGTTCAGCAGGATAACAGCAGATTCTGGTAACTACTGCATTTCTCATCGTTTGTTTTACAGATCTGGGGGTTTTAACAAAAAATTTAACACAGTGAACCTTGGATCTTCATAGCAACACAAAAACAACAATTTCAAAAATAGTTTTATATTATCTGTGCTATCCAAGAATAGATTTTAATCAGGGATACTACACAGTTAAAAGTATATAATATAAACAGTTGAGTAAAAAGAAGATAACTGTTCTATGTTTAGTAATACTCCAATAATCCAGACTTAAAAGCACAGAAATTACTCTATTGATATAATTTCCATAAATTTCTGATATAATTCTTTGGGATTTTTTTCGTTGTTTTTTTTTTTTTTCTTTTTAAATCAGAGTGCTACTGAAGGATACCTTGAAATTACAGCTATTCAGGAAAGCAAAATAAAACCGTGTTTATAGCTAAAATTAAGTTACTGATTTTAGCTCCATAAGCAGAAATACACAAATGGCAGAGCTCAGCATTTTCTAAAGTGTACTCAAGTCATGTTCCCAGCAATCAAGAGAGACCTAATCAGATTTTTTCCTCTCAAAAATAATGATCTTGGCAGATTTTGTTAAATAGCTTGCCAGGCTTTGTATTCCCAAGGGTGTTGCGTGCTTATGGTGATTGCTGGGTGCTGAGATGTATTTGTGCCTCGCTGCTGCATTTCCTCAGTCCCCGTGCCTGCGTCTCTAACAGCTGAATGAGGTATTTTCAAGTGCTCTGAAACCCGAGTGAAAGTGGGAGGCTGTGCCTGCGGCTGTGGCTCTGCTGCCCCCAGGGAATAGGCTCTGCCCTGGAGTTCGGCTGCTTCCCACCCACTCTCGGTTCACAGAGCTCACCCTGCCCTCAGCCTGTGTTGCCAGCCTCACTTTCTCCTCTGCTTCTTCTCAGGTGACATGAGAGCTCAAGAAGGAAGGCCACCTGGCCACTTCCTCTGCCTTATCCCAGCACACTGCTCATTTCTTCAGTTCATGCATTTTCCTGCTCCTGTTTCTCCATCTTTCTCTGCTGGGCTAATATATCTAGTTACTGCCTTACAAGACATTTTGAGTCCTTTGCATGAAAATTGATGCAAAACCCATGCATTTATTTTACCATACAGGAAGAGTGGAAAACTTCAGATTAAGAGCAGCACTTTCAGCTTTAGCTTCCCAGAGCTGAATAGCTAAATTAAGTTTAATTTAAAAATCAAAACCCAAACAAACTAAAACCACCCCACAGATGAGATTTTCAGTAGTGCTGAGAATATCCTACCATGATATTGTGTTATTCTTTGAAGAGGGCACTTGGATAGAAAGTGCTATAAGGCACCAAAAAAACTACACCGAGTCTGGCTAAAGATGGCAGCATCTGTTCATGCATCCTTGTTCCAGGATGGGAAGAAGGTATGATCAGAGTCCTGGTTCTTTTTGATAGACCCTGAGCTACCTGTGAGGTACCTCAGAGCAGCTACCTCAAACTGCAACACTCACACGTGTGGCAGGAGAGCGTGTGGGAGCCGTGGACGAGTAACTCACAGTGAAATTTTAGGTGGTCATTTAGGCTGTATTAACGTGGAGTTCCAAAGTACCTTGATCAAGTGCTCACAGCACCCCCACTGCCACTGTGAGTGGAGGCACTGGGAACAGCAGTTCTCCCACTTAATTCCTGGTAGAGGATTGAGGTTGAGCATCCTTTGTGTCATGTTAAGAAACAGAATAACTCAGAGAGACTAAATAATCCATTTCACCCGTAGAGTCTGGCTGGTGACCGGGCTGCTGCTACTACAGGAAGATTTCCCATTCTGGCTCTCTGGCTATAAGCACAGGTGTTGCAGGGTGGGAGACTTCTGAGAGGCTTGCCTGTTCCAGCAAGACACATGTGAAGAGAAAGTCTCCACCAGGATGAGTTTTTGTTTAGACTTCCATCTGGAGCTATAATTTAAGCATTTTTAAGTGGGTCCTTTCCCATTAGCTCTTCTAAAGCATAGCCTCACCGATCCTATTTGCAAACCATACATCCCTACACAAAGGATTTATGTGACTGCCAGACCACAGGGCACCAGTAACCATCTTGGTGCTCATGAGGCTTCACCAGCTTGGGTACACTGCATGAGTTAATTACCCAAGAGAAGGTATCCAGCTGGTCTGTGTTCTTGAAAGCGTACCCTTCCACATTTCTTTTTTATACAGCTAAATATTGCAAACTGCATTCTAAGCCTAAACACAGTCTTTCATTCTTAACCTCTGTGTTTATGCATTTTATTGAATTTTTGAAGATTGGATTAATTTTCAGCATTTGATTTGTTGCAGTGATTTTGGGCTGGCTGCCCAACTTAACCATGGCTGCTACTCTTGGATGATGGTCTGACCATTAATTATTTCCCTGCTGAAACTGCATTACCACAAAATAAATTTTGTTATAATGACATTAAGTAAAGGCCACAGAAACCTGTCCAGCATTAGAAATTTCTTCTTGGAAGCTTTAAAATGCTTTTTCTTCATATTATCTAAATCAAGAATGAGACATCATTTAATATTTTACCAGCTTATGAATAAGTAGACCTTCTATTTTCCTTGATGTAAATATAACAACATCAGCATTGAAGTAATTATCAAATCACAAACGTTATTCTGCAATCTTTATAAATTCAATCTCCCAAATAAGACAACACATTTAAGCATTAAAAGATTGAATCATGTCAGGTTAAGTTAGTTACCATCTTTAGTTTACAGGGTTTAACAGTTCTTACTTCATAAGACAAGTCTCACTATGTAAAAAGGATTTGATAAAATACTCATTACTCATTCTTACAAATGTGGAAATTTTTAACCACAAAATTAAAAAGTAAATCTTTAAGCATTCTAATGAAAGACCTTGAGGTGAAAAGAAGAGCAAGAGGAAAATATGTATAATTAAGAATGAGCACCCCATAGGTTCACTGTAAGCACAACTGAAGTGCCAACAATATGTATTTTGGTTACTTGTATCAAAATCCTGCAATTATGCTGATATATGGTAATGTCATTGCCCTTGAAAATAATGCTTTCCTCTAATAATTTAGGAAGGAGATAAATTATGAAGTCATGTGGTTTGGTCTTGCTGTTGGTGATGTTACTCTGTTGCTGAAAAGCATAAAAATTATTGATTCCTTTCCACTTACACCATTCCCAGTCTGCTCCTTCAGAGCAGCCCATTTCCCTTTATGGCATATTCATGTGAAAAATAAACCACAATTTTTTCTAGCAGAATACTTTTTAAGAAATATCTGCAGAGGTGATTTACCACTGAGAATGTAAACAGAGTTGGAGACATTCAGCTATCCTTTGCTGCATTAATCCAATTCCATTTTAGCTAACAGTAGCCTGATGTTCATTATCCTCCCAGAAAGTAACTCTTGCTTGCCAAATATATGCTTTTCCAGTAGTTATTATACTTCTAAGTATTTTCTCATTGTTTTCTGCTGCGCAGTCTGTTTTGTTAAAGGATTTTTTTTTTTTTTGCAACTTCATCATTGGTTTGAAACATCCCACTGCAATTTAATTATGACGAATAAAAGGAGTAACAGGCTAATATGCTTATGGCAAATGTCTTTGGCTACTTTAGATTTCTTTTTCCCTCAATTACAGACCAGTAAATTCAGTGGGGTTTGAAGATTAGAGCTCAAAAAGGCCACCATGATAGGTGATGGAATCAGTCTGACTTTTTGTGTTCTTGTTTTAAATAGAGATTTTATTACCTGCTCCTGCATAATTTACAGCCTTTTTTCTTTTCCATTGCCCAAGTGGACTTGACTGCCAGTCTCAAATTTTAATTTCATTCCAGAGCAGAGAGACTGTTTTGCATGTGATTTTGTGCAACTCATACAATTCAGCTGCCAGCTTTGAGACTTTTCAACCATGGAGAACAGCCTGGTATCAAAGCTGCAGCCACAGCTTCATTGTGCTTGGTGCTGTACAGAGGGAAGACCATCAATTTACAACATAAGCAAAGGGACCAAGGGTCAAAGTGTAAAATAGCAAGCAAAGAGTAAGGGAGAAAGGAAGACATTCAGTAGTCACACCAGCCATACCAGTCCCCTTTCATCAGCTTGCAACATCAATCTAAAAATGTCCTGCAGAAGATTGTCACTAGTACTTTTTGTGACGTCCAAAGGAAAAATATTCACAGAATTATACCCCTCAAAGCCCAATTCATTCCTCAAGGAGCTGTGCTTTTTACAAAAACACTCGTAAGCAAATTGCTTAGCTCCTTCTTGTGCATAGCCCTGGGAAAGAATATGTACTATGGTTTGGCCTTATCATGACATTGAGATACGCTAACTACCTGGAATTATAAATGTTCCCATTTCAAGCAGCAAATTCTACTTTCTTCCTTAATTTAATGGAAGCAAAAGCATGGCTCTAACAGGGCAGAGAATACTGCTGCTCACAGCATCACAGCTATTTTTCCCAACTGATGCTCTTTTGTGATGAGTTATCAAAACATTTTTGCCTGTTTCCCATTAATTTGGGTTTCTTGGGCCCCCTCCAAAATAACCATTACTGTCTATCTGATTCTAATTCTTTTTATAGGAGCTGTTTTTCTCTAAATTATGTAGTGCTTTAGGACTGAAGTGTAGAAGGGAATACAGGTGACCTTGTCCCTGATAAGTAACAGCTGTGTTAATTACCCAATACAGCCTCACCCCTGATGAGTCTATCCAATAAGGATGTGTATGATAAAAGGGAGTGGGATAGCAGGTGAGGGGAGAATCATGAAGGAAGAGGATCATGAAGAAGGATCTTGAGGAGAGAGAATCACTGCTGTGAGGTCAGTCTGGGTCTGCAGTCAGAGCCTGTTGTTTGAACCTGCACCCATAGTCTAGCTGGGTAAAAGCCTGCATCCAGAGTCTGCAAACCAATACCTGCAGTCATAGTTCAGCAGGAAATAACCAGCAGACAGAGGCTGCAAGGGAAACCTACAGCAGGAGCTTGCTGCAGCCAGTCAGTGCATAGTTGGAGTCAGAATGGCTGAACTGTAAAGAGGAATAAACCAGGACCCTTTTCATGCTGTGATAAACAAGAAGTCTGTGTCTTGGCTCATTTCTACCCTCTAACAAGAGGGCTACTGCAACATAAAGTATCAATGAAATATACAAGCACATAAACAAGAGCCTGTCTTGAGCCTTTCATTCAAATTACATCAAGAGGCTAGACTGTGGAAAGAGCTATTGATCCAATCAGCATAAAAACACATTACAAATCTGAATTCTAATACATAATCTCTAGATGCAGATTTATTATGTAATTATACATTTGAAAAAATTAAATATTTTTATATGATTGATTTCTCTCGCTGTAGTTTCTTGCCATGATGCTGTTGGCATGTAAGTTCCTTGTTGCATTCCACAGAAAAGGTTTTGAATAAATATTGCTTGTCAGAGTGGCCTTCATTGACAAAGGCAGGAAGGTAGCAACGAGGGGAAAAAAAGGATGCTACAAATAGGTACAAAGGGACTGCAAGCCTCTGGGATCCTCCTGGGATCTCTTTCATCCTTTGTTAACATGATGTTGGCAAGTTGCTTTCATGCAGTTCATGAGCTAATGCAGTCTCTGTGGTATGTGCTCCCAAGAAGATCAGCAGAGAAGCAAACTGAAGTGGCAATGAGCAATGAATCAACAACCCCTCACTGAAATGACAATAAACAATGAATTAACAGCCTGGTAGGGCATCCTCGAATCTGTGACTCCTGTGTTGTATGAATTCCTGCCCTACAAATGAAACATCAGTCTGCTTCCATTGCTGATATAACCAGAATTAGGAAATAGCCAATACAGAGTGACTGTACTTACTTAGTCATATTCTTACTTGTTTGTGCCATGTTATGCACTGCTCAGTCTCAAGAGCCCTAAAACTATATGTATATATACACACATATACATACATTACACGTGGAACAAGTATCAACTCAATAAGTATTTGCCCCAGCATTTATTACAAGTTGCATCTGGAGGAAAGGGCTGTCTGTCAGGAATGCTTGGAAACATTTTTAAGTGAAACTTGTGGTTTCAAATTAATCTTAACAGAAATGTAAATCTTAAGTTGTACTCTCTACTTCTTACGCCATTTTCCTTCTTTCAGTGCTTGATTTTGAGAAGAACATGGCAGCAAAACCTCACCAATTTTACTTTAAACTCAGTCAAAATGAGGTAACTCCTGGGCAGGCAGCTGTAGCTCTGCACACTTTCATGTGAGCCCAGCAGCCAGACAGGAGCACTCACACACTCCCTCTCCTCTCTGCTCTGGGCTAGGAGAAGAAATACCTATTTTTGTCTTTGAAGGTACCAGAGGCCCCATATGATCCACACACCTTTGCTGTGCTGTTTTTGAGATTTCCTATCACAGCACACCTGACAAGACATGGGCTGTTACCATTAAAGTGGCAGGTTCCACTTCTATATAGAAATATTAGTCATGACCCGTTTTGCTATTTGTGGTATTGGGAGACAAAGACACATGACAAAATGGGCTGCTGGAATAGTCACTTTGTCTTTATTTAACAGAGAATTTTTCTCATCCATTTTGTAAACAGGCAGTGTTATTTCAAAAAATCAGAAATGAAGTCATGATCAAATCCACACATAGAATAACTTAAACATTTTTGTTTTCAATATGATTGAAGTATAGGATAAATAAAAAATATTATTTTGGACATTCTCCATAAACAGTTCATATCTAATAGTTTCTCCATTATACATTCAGAAAATCAATATCTATTACTTAAACTACTCTGTCACTGACTGCATCTTTAAAGCAACAACTTGGCTGGAAAAAAAGAGATTTCACTGAAGAATAAACCTATAGAAATTATGTTTCCTAATGTTTATACATCCTTAATCCTCTCTTCTCTCCTGAGGATTGAAACCTACAGCAAATTGATTTTATCTGAGCGGGACTGGAAGCTGTTGGTGCTACTGCTTAGTTTAGCTAAGGGACCAAGCAGCAATGGAAAACAAAAGGGATCATCCACAAAGCTAACACTGAGGCTAAGCTCCTGAGAAACCATCCTCTGCAGAGCTGCTCTTTGTTCCTAGAGAGGGATGCATTCATTCAGCCCAGAGATAGCCCAGCATTAGCTTCAATCAGCTAAACTGAACACACACCCACTGCTTGCACGAGGAGAGGCTTTTGCAGTATTGAAGATATTAATCTAGGCAAACAGCCCAGAGGCTGTGGTGCCAGTCATGCACATTACTTACCACACAATTCCTATAGGCCCTGTCTTACCCCAGTGGTTACTGCTCAGATTGACTTGGCACCTAAGGGACCTCCTGTACAGCACTGCATGGATCAAAGGAGCAAAATGCAGCTTCAACTCAGAGAACTCACAGCCTAGGATAATGTAACAAACAGTGCTCCTGCCCCACAACAAAGCAAGGCTTCCACAGCTGGAGTTGTGTCCTCTCTTAATACCACAGCCCAGCATAACCCCAATGTCATAAAAGAATATAGCTGGAGCTCATAATATTTGACATTAATTAGATGGACAAAGAGAAAATATTAGTTCACTGCATTAGACATTAGCTTTTTCTTTTTAAACACTGAGTTAAGAACCAATTTCCTTCTGGTCTTTCTCATTAATACCACCTGACTACAAAATTACTACAAAACACTGCAACAATCTAGTTAGTATCTGCTTAAAATAACTGAGCATCTTTGATGATGATCTGCTCCATCCTAACTTGAACCTTAATCCAGTTAATATTTGTACTTGTGTCTTGTCACTAAAATATTCCTCTACTTCACCTCGCATCTTATTTAGTGTCTACCCTAAAACCTCAGTTCCTACAGGCAAGTAGCTAAAAGAGAATCTTTTTTCACTTTGCAGAGATTCTAGGTCTCATACTTGCACCAAAAGGCTTGAAAACAGGAATCATGTCAGCTTAAGGAAAGCAAATAAAAAACACTCTAAGGCACTTTTTAAACAAAATTCTCATCACTTTTACAAGAAATTTATAATCTGAAGAGGGTGAGGTGGGTGCCTGAGTCACAGAAATTTCTAAGTCCTTGGGGTTCAAGTGTAAGGATTCCTCTTCACCTTCCTTTCCCTCTTCTGCTTTTCTACTCCTGTATTTGGTATGAGGAACGAAGATGCCCAAATTTCTGGTAGAAATCATCTTCAGCACAATTCAGAGCCTCCTCGTCGATGTAGACGGCCGGTCTCCGGGAGGCCAGGAAGTACTGCACCTTCCGCAGGCTCCATCCCACCACGTACCTCAGCCAGCCACTGACGGCAGCTGTGGACCTGCCAACACCAGCGTTGCAGTGCACATAGACTGTGTGCCCGTTCTGCAGCAGCCCATGCAGGAGACACACAGCCTGGGGCAGCATCTGGATCCTTCCTAAGGTGAAAAACAAGGCATGTTCATTTGCACTGGACAAAGCCAGATCATGGCTGAGATTCTGCCTGTACAGCCCGATGAGCTGCGAGATATAACAGCAAAGCTGACATATTCCACTTTTTCTTTTCTCAAATGACCTTCTAGGCTAACTTGATTCTTTTCTCGTAACATAGAATCACCGAAAAATGCCCCAAGTCTCCTCTAAATATATATTCTGATAACATCAGATGAGTGTGGCATATTCATTTTCAAAGGAACTGAGACAAGGCAACACATTATGGAGAACAGCACAACTTACACAGTGTTAAAGTTAGCAAGCCAAATATGAAATGGTTTTTTTAATACCAGATGTTTGTGAAGGTACCTACATACTGCTGATTTCCAAAACATTGTAAGGAAGGCCATCATTTCAATAAGTGAGGGAGAAGAACATTTTACTGTACAACTTAAAACTGCTATGACTTCATTGTGTACTAAGCATACAGTTAAACAACACAGAATAGCCTTCCATCACTTCCAAAGGGATGAATGTACCATATTTTCTGACACTTTTCTTCTGGCTATCCTGGGAACCAGAGCCTCAAACAGCAGAGCCCAACTTTCCTCATGGCACATATAAGCACTGACATTAAGCCCTTTCAAATCCCTGTTCTAAGGTCTCCTGTCTTCCCTGATGTCCTATTGCTGACATGACACTTATCTGTTTGGGGCAGTGGTATTTCACTGTGTTGAAAGCACTCTTCAGCTGGCAGGCTGCTCACTTAAAAACACACTCACTTTCTAACCTTCTGGTTGGAAACAAGACTTTCATCTGAGCATTCCAAAGACTTAAAAGTACTAGTAATGGATGTTTCAGCTCAGGTGCTATGAGTAGTTTCAATTAATTACAAACTATTATAGAAATGTCTTTATGGAGTTTCATCTGACTGGGATACTATAGTTAAAGAAAGTGTGTTGGGAAGGGAACAGCAGACAGACAGCACAGTCTCTCCATTTTTCATCAGCAAAAGAGGCAAGCTGCTCTGCTCTGCAAACTTTGCAGTCTTCCACCTACACAGCGTATTTTCATTATTTTGGCTGAACTCAAGCTGAAAGCAAAAACAGTCAAGCAGTTATTGATGTCAGATGGCTTTAAACTCAAATACACATAATACTGCCAGACACAAAGTACTTCAGAAGGCCTCTCTGCCTACAAGAATATATGAATAATTAGTAAAAGACAGCACACAAAGAAACTATAGCTTGTGTGCCAGCTATATTTTCATACAAAATGTATACAGAACTCTTCCCCCCAACTGTCATGAAAGTCACAGATTAGTAACTCAAAGTGTTTCTTGCTATTAATTTACTGCAAGAGTGATATGAGTATTACCTTCAGTGCTCATGTCTGCAGTTGGCAGCCAGACATAGGCAAGACCTTCTTCTTTATACAGTTTCATGAGGATTTCGGGGCTCATGGGTTCTGGGTAGCGGTTGCAGCCCCAGGAATTTTGAATAATGTCAGATTCAGTCTGGAAGTTCATCACAGCTGTAACACCCAGCTCATGCTTCAGCTTGATGGTCACGTGCTCCAGCTGCCGAGGGCAACTTCCCAGCCAGATGTTGGGCAGAATCCTAGCATTGAGAAAACATTGCAGAGGGATTGATTACAGTATCCTTAGGAAACTGCCAAGTTCAGCAGTGTTCCAGTTCCAAACCTGCTTGACATCATCACACAAACGCTGCTAAGCACAGACTTTCCATGTCAGGCAGTAAGAAATTCCTTGTTTCATTACAACTTATTTTGTTACAGTTGGTGATGTCTGATGCTGGGGATCAAGCTCCTAGACTGCCACAAAGAGCCACATGAACTGAGAAAAAATTTCAGAGCATATTTATAGCACAAGGTCTCCAAGGCATCATTTATCACTAAGCTTGCAGTAGAAGCTTACTAACATCAGGGATTAGAATAAGAAGACTCTGAAGATTCATGCAATTGGCACACACATACAAAACAAACAAACAAAAAAACCTGAACCCAACAACAACAAAAACCTAAAGACTTCACATGATCCAGATAGGCATTACTTTAATAATAAGTCAAACATAAAGAAGTCTCCCAACTCTTCAGCTACCACAATAATGAGGGAAGCAGGAAAAAAAAGGCATTTTGAATACCCTTCTGTGATGAAACGTAAAAATTAATGAGGAATTTTCTTCTAATTTTTCTCTGATCTCTTGGAGTCGTGGGAATCAAATACAGAATTACAATACATGTATAGCTTCCCTCAATGCCTCAAGGACCAGAAATTTTTCAGGAAAAGAGGTTTATGTAGGAAAGTACCAGAAATATGGTTGTTTATCTAAATCAAACTTTAAGAGTTCTATGGTTTTCCCAGTGCTAATTATCATAAAACTATTGTATACTTCAACAGATGTTGACATTATAAACTGAATATTAAGAAACTTGTTTTCAAATGAGGGGTTTTAATATGCACATGCAATTAAACTGATGGTATCTACAATGGATTATTCAGATGCTCAAACTTCTAGTGATCTACTTTAATTTCTTTATCCTTCCATTAACTCTTATTTTGAACATGCAATCCACAAACTACACAAAATATCCCTGCATTTAACATAAAACTTTGCGAACCTTATTAACTGCAACAAATCTGTAACACTACTAACCACAAATTTAGCAAACACTATTAAATGCAAATCTACAACAAAAGCAAGATCCTCAAAAATAAAATGTCTGCCATGCATGTCTTATTGTCTTTCCCAATTTTAACCTCAGCAACAAATAAGGAAAGTTTTATGTTTTTACAGGAGCCTATAAAACATTCTTAAATCATCAGGTAGCTACTTCCATTTTACTATCGCAGTAATAAGTACTAGCATTTAATTAAGACCTGTAATTGACTGTATTTATTAAATCCTGCTATATTAGTACTGCAATATTATCAAAAAGGAAAATTCAGATCCAGGAAGCACTAATTATTACTGTTTCCTGTTTGTAAGCTGCATCCAAGGTGAGTTGCATACTAGCTACACAAACAGCCTTGGGCCTTAACAACCCCTGTTTCAATGGGACAAAACACTTGATCTCAACATATGGTAACTGAGACCAATTTAAACAAATATATTACATATCAAATAACCATTTCAACCATGTTCCAACAGTGAGATCACTTGAAAAGATTTGACTTAGTTCTTGTTTCACATACATGTTCAAGAATTGCCCCAAATCCAACATAAGCAGCACAAGCATCCTCACTGATCAGAGGGAGGAGCAAAGTTCCACTGCAACAACTGCTTCCCCCTTCCCACAGCAGCCCCCATCCTAACCTGAGCGAGTGACTACTGCCAGGATTCTGCCACAGGAACCTGCCACGATTAGAGCATCTCAAGGTGGTGAAAGTAAGCTACAGTGCCCTAACAGATGCTGACAAATGGCTGGAGATGAGCAATGCCCACAAAACTCCATTCCCAGGACAGGGAAATGGCAATATCACTAATACCTTGTGACAGTATAAGGATATTATTTCAAGAACAAGAACATTAGTACCCTTCCTTCAAAGGCTTTCCTGGAGACTCATACATATGTAATTCACTTGAAACTTTGTGAAACACCCAATGCACTAAATTACCTTGATGGAAGAAAAAAATGTGTTTTCTAGTATTTGATTGAATTAAAACTAACTAAAGCATTCCTGAGATAAATACAATTCTGGGTAATACTCTTGCTTACTCATAAACCAATGCTTTTTAATTTTTTTCACCCAATGATTTTTTAATGGGTGAACATCACAGCTGTGCTACCTGCAAGATCCCTGGGATATAGAACATTTGTTTATTTTGTTCTTGCAGTCTAACAGGTCTTGTGCATGACAAGACCTCCTATATTGCACAACCCTAATTGCATTTACTGAACAATCTGAAGAGTTTACCAAGTTTTTTCACTGTCTTTCCCCATAATTAACTAAACTAGTGGAGGCATTCAGAGAATCCTCCTAAGGGATGGATTTAGGACAGGCAATTCTTGTGAATTATTTTTATGATCAGGTCCTGAAGTTTAGCCTTTGAAAGGATCAAAATGTAGCC
The DNA here is from genome assembly GCF_029207755.1 of Chamaea fasciata. Lineage (NCBI taxonomy): Eukaryota > Metazoa > Chordata > Aves > Passeriformes > Sylviidae > Chamaea > Chamaea fasciata. The sequence goes on along the minus strand of NW_027094088.1, from coordinate 48,711,879 downwards.
TTGACCTTGGTCTACAAGCCCCTTATCTACCCACCTACAAATAACCCTGATTCTTGGTCTTGCTGGCCAAGGCTTAACCACCCTTTTACCATGCAGAAAACAGTACTGCAGAGCTGTCCTACCAGCCAGCACATTTAAGTTATTTTTAATGATCTAGACATATATTGTGTTAGCTGGCTTCCCCCCAGGACCCTGCACAGTCTAGATTAAAATATAACAATTCAGAGTGAATGCATCTAAAATAACAAATACATTCCATTTAATCAGTGTGTATGCAAATGGTCTTCCCATCCCTAAGGAGAAAATGAGTCTGAGGCAATGCAAAATTAGTATTGTGAAACTTTTTTTTAATGGTGAAGACTAATTTTCAGGCTGGTTGACAAAGCATGACACATCATACCTCTCAATCTTAGTACAGTACAAAACCAGCCCAGCAACTGCAATTGTAGGATTCTCAGGGAAGGTGACCTGACCTAGGGGAAGACACCAGGTTACTGCATCAGGTGGTCAGCTCTTCCTCCATGACACCAATGTCTACTCTGCTTCTTCAGCAGAAGAAGCTTTTACTTTTTCTAATAGTGCTTTGAGACAAACAGATGCTAAATAGAAATTTCCTTAAAATGCTGAGTTGCAAGCTGGGATGACTCATGTACTGCTTCTAGATCTGAACAATCATCAGTGTGCTAGGAGGAGGCATCTTAGAATCTACCCTAAAATTAATCAACCCTCTAAGACTCACAGTTCTTATAGAAAAGGATAGGATTTGTCACTTAAGGTACACATTTCATCAGAGTATCTATCAGGTACAGACAGATGTCCTTTTATCCTGATAGTTTCCAGTTTTATTCCAAAGAGAGGACGTTGCCAAACCAAGGAAAAATAGCAGGGTATTTGTCATTGGTTATTGGCAACAGTGATCCATCAATGATGCCATTTGTTTAGACCAGAGATATTTTTGACCAAGGTCCAGTCTATTATTTGAAACAAAAAGTGATGGATTGAATCATCCCTCAGTGCCAGGTCAAGGTGTAGCCTGCGTTAAAGCTTGCACTCCACTTATCTAGACCAGACTTCCTTAGATCCTGTTAAGCATCTAATGACAGTGAGATAAGTACTTTTATATATATGTAACAAAACAGCAATTTAGCTGAAGCAACAAACAAAATAATGATTAAACTGACTGTCCTCCCTCAAGACTCTTATTTCCTAAAGCTATAGCATGCAACCACAGCTACATGGAACTTGCAGTAAAACTTACTCTGCATTCCCAGAAGAGCAACATATATAATTCAGTCAATTTACCCCCAGAATTTTGTGTTGCTTCTAGGCATACAGCGTGATTTTTTGCACCAATATAGTGCTATTACCCTGGTACCACTACAAGCAAGCAGCCCAAAGGGAATACAGGCCTGAAGTACAACTCCATTACAGATGATTTTTGCAGCACTTGAACTACTAGAGACTGTTTCCAATTACACTGCATTCCTATTTCCTCCCTGATGGCACTGGAGTAGGAACTAATTCAGAATTCTTTTATAAGGTAGATTTTTAATGGAAAATTATGATCTGTCTGAACCAAAAGCTTCACAGAAATTTTCAACTTTCAGCCAAATTTAAACTAGTTCAGAGACCAGATGTCTGTTCCCTGTCTCATTTGACACAAAAAAGAGATTTCCAGATGTATTGCTTTGGGCATATTCAAAATGAGAATATAGGAAATCCTACCAGCTATAGCTGAGATGCTCTTTAATCTTTTCAGTATTCCTGCCTCATGGCAAGGCACATCACTTTAAATGGTGATACCACTGGATTATGATGACCCAGAACTATCATCCTGCGTGTGCTCCTTCTTTTGCCTGTGGCATCCTTCTAACAACATATAGCAGCTTATTCATAGGTCTGTGTGTGCCTTCCCTGAAGTACCAAATTAAACCTTCCTTGTTCTTTTGTCTGAACCTGTGACAGTGAGCACTTCCTAGAAATGAGATGAGGTTCCTGTACTTTTGCCAGAGCAATCTAGAAACATTACTTAGATTGCTGTCTAATGCCTTAAATGCATTCACCAACAGAGAAGGATTTTCAAATGACCAAATTCTGTTCTCCAGTGGAAGATCTGAGCATGTTCAAGTATTCTTTGATATGTAGAAAACACATGGATTACTAGCCTCACCTCAGAAAAAAATCTACTTTTGTCCAACATGAATAGTGCAGTCACAAATCATAGAGATACTTTTTTGTCTCCACAATGGATACAAAGAACAGATTATTTCCTTCCAATCTGTAAAATGTTTTTTATTTATCTCTAAGTTACTAACACACTCCACCACAGTTTTGCATTCTTCATGCATACACACACACACACACACACAAACACACACTTGTCATATATTCAAAGTATCTGATCACTCTTGTTTGCCTTTGGACTCTCTCTCTTTTTGAATATGTTATGCCCAGTACTGAAAAGAGTACATTTCTGAGAAGAACCAAAGATTACTTACTTCTTGTGCTTCAAAGGATTTATCCCTCTTTATAATTCCCCGGCAGTTTTTCTACAGCATGTCATTGCTGACCTACATTCAACATGGGATTCATTTTTCAAGTTAAGATCTTTCCAAACAGAAGAACCTACTTAAGGAGAGACCAAAGTTTGCCCAAACCAGTATTAGCTTCAGTTGCCAGTGGTGTCAAATTAAACTAAATGAATATGCAGCAAAGGAGCAGATGAGATTCCCAGCTGATGAATGTATCTCAGCAATATGTCCTGGAATAAATAATCTCACATGCACATCACTGTGTTTTAAGCTAACTATAATCAAATAGAAAGGGAAAGAGTACCTGCTTGTAGTGACACTTGGTGAAAGTGTCGCATGGCTTTATAAAGAGGTCGAAGTGGAAATACGAGCCTGTACCAAGAAGTGAACTGAAAGTAACAGAAAATTTATAGTAATGGTCGAAAAATCACTGATCCTATTCTATGCATTCAAAATTTGAACCTTTTTACTAATATTTTATTGTATCAAGAAAGATACAGAAAAATGAAAATATTCAAAATACAGTAGATTCCAGCTATTTCTTGTGAAAATTCTTTCAAATGAGGGCAGACTAAAAATTTAACATTCTTAAGAGTGAATTTAACAACTTTTTAAATATATATGAGAAGGGGAAACCAAATGGCTTTAACTAAATAAAAGACATAATATAAAATTTCATATAGCTTCACCTATAAACTAACTACCAAGAGATGAGAAAAATGGCAACATTTTTAAAATAATTTTTTTAGACTTGTGTGTTCCTCCAAAATACAGACAGCATGAGCAGATATCAAAACAGAGGAGTCCCCGGTTTGGTCTTGTACAGGAATTCTGGTTTCACCATAGTCTGTTTAAACAAAGGACAGAAAGATCTCTCAGCAAAATGCCTCCTTCCCAATGAAATAATAACGTAGAACTGAGGGGTTATGACACTGACATTTCATTGCATATTGCACAGGGCACAAGGGTAAATGGCTGTGGTCTTAATCCCTTCTCCTGTTGATTTACTGATAAAGTCTCCTAGCAGAAGACAAACCAATGGATCCTTCATGGTGGGAGGCCTGACTAAAGCAGGATTGACTGCAAATTGTCAGATGCACTTGATTTCCCAGCACAGAGTCAAGCAGTAGTGGCCAGAGCAGGAGAGCAAGATTTGATGATGCTGTGGTCTACCTCCAAGATAGAATAAACAGGTTTAATAAAATTACTCTTATCAAGAAAGATGGAATAAATGGCCATAACCTTAGCAGAAGCCATCAGAGAAAAGTACTGAATAACGATAAAACTGTATCCTACTGAAACAACACAGCTGCAGACCTTGTGGAAACTACTTATATTCTTCAACAAAAAATTGCTCTTACCTAAATGTCAAATGCAGAAGGAGCACAAGTCATTGCTTTTAAATTTGTTCTACTTTACCACTGAAAGAGTGTTAATTATTGTGATGTTAAGAATTCTACCTGAGGGTTTTATATGAGGAGAATTAAACAGACTACAATGTAGTTCCAAGGTGTTTTTGTTACTTCTTCTTATTTGGAACTCTGATGAAAAGCAATCAAGGTCCAGCAAATTTTCTTCTTAGATGTAATTTGAACTACTTATTTAGCCTCTCACATGAGAGCAGACTCGGAATGTAGAAAGAAACACCTGCTTTTATCACTTTAGAACAACACTTTGTCAGCTTAGCAATATGCAAAGTTTCTCAAGCCCTTGAAATCTGAGTCTTATGCTTAATAGTATCTTATTTATTCCATGTTCACAAATCTGTGGCACAAAACTACCTGATTTACTGATACACCAAGCAAATAAGCCATTGAGGTTTGACCTCAAGCTGACAATGTGCTAAAACTAAAGCAGGTAGGAATAATATCAAACCTGTAACTGAAATACAGTATTACCCAGACATTCAGCTACAAAGTGGTTCCAGTGTTACATTGCCCTCAGGTTCTGCTGTCTCAGGAAAAGATTTCCATAGCATCAGCTTGATGGTACAAAAGAGTTTGCTTGTCCTCACTTTATCCACCAAACTGCTCTTACAGCAGGCTCCATGGTGCTCTCTTCAGGTTCTGAGACACTGAGCAGCCATGCCCATGCCTAATCACAGCACAGTTCTTCTCCCTCACAACCTTCCGGTGCATCCTATAGGCTGCGTCTGCTTCAGGATTGCCCCAGCTTTGAACTCACCAGGGATACAGGATAAAAAGATCCACGTGAGAAGAATTAAAGTCACATAAGACTTTAGTCTAGACAGATCCACAAAATTTTCTCTTTATGGCCCATTTTCCCCTTCCACAGCAATCCCAAGTATTGCCTTACAAGGAATATAAGAGATTTATTAGAAGAAACTCACTAAAAACATCTCATAAGGACAGATGCAGAGATCAAGGACATTTCTAACATCCTATACTCTGCCACAGCAGGGAACTTAGTTGATGAAAACACGTAGACAACTGGGAAGTAAAACACATCCCACACTGCAAAAATGACAATAATACTTGGATAAGCAGTAGCACCATGATTGAAAGTCACAAAATAATCCTTCTGTTGCATTTAGTACTGGTAGACCATCACCAGGAAAAATGGGATGAAGGGAGAAACACCTGAAGAGCCCAGCAGAGAGTGCCAGAACAATCACAGTTCTGAAGACAAGTTTTCAGAGAAAAGACTGAAAGATCCAAGGACTAATATCATAAAGAACATAGTGAGCTATTCCAAAGTCAACCACTCTGATTCTCGGAAAAAGGGAGTTTCCAAACATATATTAAAGGGCTATAGAGGGCAGGATACTAATTTGTTCTCCAAGTCTTCTGTGGAGAGAACAAGAAGAAATTAACTTAAATAGCACTAGAAAGACTTAAATTGAGATCAGTAAAGCTTTTTAATGGTTGGAGTAGTGAGGTAATTGAATGGGAGAGTAACAGGCCTATAGAGTCTCATCTCTAAGATGAGATCATAATTTAGATCAGGCTGGATAAACCTGAAGTGATTTAAATGTAATTGAGATTAAGTTGGAGCAAGGAAATGGACTGGATACTTTCTGAGGTCTCTTTGAGCTTATGATCTATAATACTATAATCATAAACTTTAATTTCCATTTCTGGAATCACTACCTATATTCATTTATCAAGCTCCATCTTGAAATAATTTAGGTTCCTTGTCCTTCCTGCCCTATTTGAAAGGTCATGCCAGAATTCAGACATCATTCCTTTGATGACAGAAACCTTGTTCTAATTTGCACTCTAAATTCATTCAGAAGCAATTAATATCCATTTGATCTTAAAGAAGGTTCAATTTCAATAATTTTTCTTCCCCCTTTGTAGTAATTCCTGAATGTCTTTTACAAATAGTAATAGATCCTCTTTCTTAGTCTTGATTAAACTATGCTTTCTATCCCAGGCACCAGAAGTAGTCAAACTACAGTAGCATCGAGTTATTTCAAGCCAATTTATTTTGCTTCAACTCCAGTGGCAAAAAAGCTACACATCCTGTGGAAAATACTCTCATTCACTGCATAGTTGTTTTCCAGACACAATAATGGATCAAATTTATCTAATTTTGTCTCTAAACTAAGCTCACATATTCCAGTAAGTTCAGTCAAATTGCTGTTATCTACCTTGCAGTACATTCAAATCTATACAGTGAAAAGACTCACAACATAAACTCTTCTCCCTTCTTCTTCACTTCATTCCATTAAAAAGCTTAAAGCAAATTTATTTCTCTTATACATTATTCATAATCTATTTTGTTTCTAGTCTATATATGATCTAAAGTAATGTGGTCACACAAGACTTTATGTACATAGCCAAAGCTGAAATGTGGAGAATTAAATGTTATTCTTCCTGTATTCAAAATGAAATATTTTATGTCACATTTTTCTCTGTATTTCTATTGTGAAGATAAGAAAGTAGAGATTCACAAGCACACCAATGCCTTGTAGGACAGGGTGTCCAGATCTAGCCTTACTGGACTTTGCCAGAATTTATTTTCAAACATACACACAAGGTTTCAACTGATGCCTAAGGAGCACACTGAATGCAGAAGAAAGCAAGATTTGCCTTTGTAAGGAATGGCTCTTCTTGTACTTTCATTTTATAAACAGTCTCTGAAAGTAGACAGTGTGCCAATTACAAAAATACAGCCTGAGAAGAGAGTCAGGTTCCAAGGCTTGTACTGAACAACCTGGAAAGGATTCCTCCATTGGCTTGTGAGCATTAGTACCTAAATGTTCCAATTATAGAATCTTGTCTCATGCAGCCATGGTTGCCAATGGTTACTTCCCACATATGTCTCCCTTAGGTTGCCAACATTCCCATTTGTTTTGAATTAGAACAAATAGCCGGAAACACAAGAACAAAGGCTGCTAAAGTCAGCCAGACCGCAATAAGCCATGAATCTTTTGGCATTAGGAATGAGAATTTCTAACATTAATGCTTAGCAATGGGAATGATGCCACTCCTGGCACCTGTAAGTTTAATCATCTCAACAAAATTGACTTAAACTGCTACATATGAACTTTAAGTTAGTGCCTGAGAAGATGTGGGAATCATTGGTAAAAATACACTCTGTCTTCTTTCAGACTTTACCTATTGGCGGCTGCTTAGGAATCTAGACTGGAAAAACAGTAAAAGATAAATCCACTTTTCAAAGTATAGCATTTCACATCCAATGGAAATACATTCCAATGCTTCAGAAACAAGTACATATTCATGAAAATTACATAATTGCAAAGCACAGATTATTGCTAGGTGGCCTTGTGATCCAAATGGCACCATTTGCACATGTACAAAATAATGGAATCTCTCAGAACTCCAACAGTCAGAGAAAGATGCACATTCATCCCTCATGGCACCATCTGAAAACAGCCTTGATGAGCTCCGTATGGATGTTCATTCCAATTTATCCAGAATTTCTAAGCCCACATCAGTTCATTTATTTGAATCTTAAAGAGGGACAGATACATACTATAACAGCACAGGCTGCAGGACAACAACTTAGAAACATGGATAAAAATGGAATTAATGCCTCACCACAATCAGCTACATAAACATCTAAAATAAGGTGTTCTCACAGCAAAGTCAAATCAAAGGAACAACATGTGTATAGTGCTACCATAACAAAATTGTCAGAAAACTTCATTTTAGCTAATGTACCTGGTTACTAGATTCTAAACATAAGATTAATAACCCTGGTGGATGAGCAGCCAACATCAAAGGTTGAGGCTGGGATGGTAAGCAACCTACTGAGAAGCCCCAGAAGAACCTATGTGTGTCTTTTTTAACACAAAACTACAAAGTATAATTGAATGTCTTGAAGAAGTCTTGGATGACAAAATTGGAAAAAATCATGAGAGTTAAATTTATGAACAATCAATGCTGCAGTTTTTATTGGAGCTCAAAGACTGACATGAATTACCAGGGGTTCCCTTTTTTTTTTCTTTCAGATTTCTCTCTTTTCCCAGGAGTATCATTGCCCCTACTTGGAAATTGAAATTTCAAGCATTAGAACGAATATATTAAAGTGATCTACTGTTACTAAAGTCCGTTTAAATGTGTTTGTTTACATTATCAGCTGAAGCTTGACTTTGTACGTTTGTTAAACATATTGGATAGCCTTATTACCAAGACTGCAGATATATTTGAGAAGTTTTTCCTCCTTTTTTCTCACCAGATTGAAGTAACTCAATATTACAAGGAAGCTGAGAAATTTAGGCTTCTGCAGTAAAAGCAGTATTTAACATTCTTTAGGACTGGTCTGCACATGGCCAACCCTTCAAGCTGGCAGCCTGACCACAGAAAGAAGGAACATTAGAGAAATTATTGTGTTAGGGAAGCTGCATATCCTCCTTATCGGATCGTCACCTCGGGAAAATGAAGGCACTGGATATAACTGTTCTGAAGAGCTTTTAAAAGACAGTCGTGGAGAAGTTAGTTAAACTAAAAAATAATAATTAAAAAAGAAAAGACTCTAGAAGTCCATCAACATCCACCCCCATGTACTAGTGCCCAGCATCCAGCCCCTGAACTGAATGGCAGTCAGAGAGAGTCTCGTTGCTCACCCACAGCTGATGGATGGGAGGGAAGAGGAGGGAAGGGAAGAAAGGGAAAAAGTAAGCAAGCACCTATTTAATAATTAATTTTATATGTCTTCCACATTTTCTTGTGTCTGTATTAAAATTGAAATGCATATTTTGCCTTTATCCTCTTCTTGATGCTTAAAATCATAAATTCTATTACTAGGCTTTTCACATCAAAGAAAAAAGACATTTCATTTAAACTTATAAACCATGGTATCTACTGAACCAATAAAGAAGAAATCCACATTTCTTAAAGCTTGGCAATGTCTATGACATTTGACTCAATTTTTATCACAGTTCATGGGAGGACACACATTAAACTTCCGAACAACAGCAGGGATTACGTACCTGACTCCCTGAAATTAAATTTCCCAAAGTACAAGCATTAAAGGAGAGAACAAGAGATTTGCAGTTCAGCCTCTTAATATCTTCCCTGGGAAGACAAATGCAGTTCATTTCTTTGTTTGTTTTTTTTTTTTTTCTTTTTCTTACAGAGAGAAAATTATATATGGGAAAATGCAGCAACAATTTGATAATCTCTATTTACTCTTGGGAAATAAAATACTTATGTTTCTGAGACACACTTCAAAGGAGCTATATTCCGGTTTCCTTTCTAATAAAAAAAAAATTATCCTTTAAGTAGGACTCTCCATATTTTCATGTGGAGGCACATTTTTTAAATTATCTTGTAAATATCTAGAGCATATAAGCCTGAAAACTTACATTTATATCTCTCAGCATTTACAAAAAATATTAAAGATGGAGGTAGAATTCATAACTTCATAGCTATGGCTTGCTACTGATAATAAATGAAGTATCTGTAATGCTTTTCCCATTTCATTTAAAACAACTATGCAGTTGGTTATTTCAGATTTTTTTGACTTCCAGATCACCTCTTTCAGAAATACATTATACACTAAGCAAGTAAGCAAGCACCAAAACAGCTGGCGGTAATAAAACATCTGATGGCATCACTTCTCACATTTGGTGACTAAAAACTCTCTTGCTCTAAGACCTTTATTCTGTAAGAGTCCACCCCAGGTTGGCTGGGCCAATCTGCCCTAGGAGTTGTGCCTGTAAAAAAATCACAGGAAGCGGTGGCAGAGTGGGTTTACTCTGCCAACACATCCCTAGTTCAACAGGTTCACCAGGTATAACTTATAGAGTTGTGTTAGTGACATTTTTCCAACAACAACCAAAATCTGAATTCACTCCCTCCTGGTAAGCTAAATATCAGTAAGGACATGTACACAATCCCTGCTTTTCAGAAGGAGTTCTGCTATCTTCAGATAAACTGTATTAAGAAATGCCAGCAATTACCCAGCACCTAATAAATGTATGTAAAAGCTAGGAGGAAATAAATATCTGCAAGACAACTGGAACATCATCTTCAGTGAGAGAGTGATGCTGCCCCTTCATTGTCATCCCAGCTGTGAGCTAAATTGCCCAGGATTTCACAATCTCAGTCAATTTCATTCACAGCCAGCAACACCAGCAAATTGCTTTCCAATGGAGACAGAACTTTACTCCCTCGTTGACAGCCTGAATGTTAAAGAGTAAAGAGGCAGGAAAAGGGGCTGAAAACTTCCAGAAGAAATATGGACAAGCGGCAGGAAGACACAGTAAAAACATACAGAGAAATTAGAAGCAACAATAGTTTCTGCTCCCTAACAGGGACACCCCACATAAAATTCGTACTTACTGGACTATCAACATTTTTCTGTTATATCCCACAGAGAAAAACAGAACTATGTTTACTCCTCCAGGTTTTTCCATGGAGGGTTCCCAATCTTCCTTCTATTTTTTATCCCAGAATGACACAGAATTGCAAGTTTTTCTTAAGAAGTAAGGAAATAATTTTGTGCAGAGGTGCACCTATGAAAAGATCCATTTTAAAGCACAACAGTGATTTTAATTAAATATTACCCATCACTGGCCAATTGATTAAAGGCCTTATCTTCTTATCAATAGCCAGTCTCTGCTTGCTGCCATTTTATTAATGAAATACTCATTCCAGAAAAACCATCCTTCTAAATAAAAAAATTCTCAAACACCCATTGCCAAAACCACATATGAATGGCAGAATGGTGAAGAAAAGAACAGAAAAAAACCTCCAGGAAAACTGACAAGACTAACCAGACACCATGCTAAGATCTCCTTTAGCTTATTCAATAGGTAATGTACCGTTCATCAGACATTATTTCAACTTCATCCCGAAGTCTAGCCAAAAATTTGGGTCCCTCAGCCACTGCAGAAGGCAACAAACCTGGCAGTCTGCTGGCTAATAGCCCCATTCATCAGGTTTAACAGACCAGTCACTGTAGGTGGAAGTAATACTGGGAATTCAAATGCTGATGACAGTAATGTAAAAATCTTTAATCTACAAGTTCTGTGACTCTTTTTCTTCTGGCAAAATCACCTTTTCTAAATGTAGATTTCACTTGCCACTATGGCACTTACAAGAAATGCAATTAGAAATGAGTGACATCCAGGAGTTTACATATCAAGTTCCTTTTGGGTGCTCAGGCAGTAGGTCACAGCAAGAGAACCAGAGCTGTGCTGGCAACAGCCATTTGCTAATACTCAAAAAATGAAAATAACTGAAAAGTGAGCTCCTGCCATCTAGTTTATCCCCAGTATTTGACTTCATGGCGTGTGACTGCACTGCTGGAATATCCTAACTCTATTTCTATTCACATTCAGAACACTGAGATTTGCAGCCAACTCAACGACTCAGCTTGGGCTATCCCAGCCGATTGCCATCCTGCCCAAGCAAGATCACAAAACTTGGAAAAATAGAATCATTTTTAGCCATTATTATGTAGGGTACAGTGTGGGGAGTTCACAAAACAAGAAGGTTTTTGTTTGGATGGACAATAAATGTGGAAGAAAAATGCAGCTGTTACCTCATCCAGAGATCACCCAAATTAAATACATAAAAACAAATAAGGACTAAAAACTGATCTAATTCTAGCCTCATAATTTGCCTTCTCACTATTGCTCCTATTGCCTAACACTCCTTTTTTCACATTCAAGAACTTAAATAAAAATTTGCTTAAATGTCACTTCTTTGCGACATGAATTGAACCCCATTTTCTTCACAACAGAGGCTAGTAAAAGCATTTCCCAGCTCCGGTTGGGGGTGATGTAGAAAAAAAAACGAAGACACAGAAAGGACAAAAAATAGAATTAACCTTTAAACCATTCTATAAAAGGTGATTCCCACTGGTAAATAAACAATAGTACCAATTTAGATTGGTTTCAGACTATAGCTCAGTACAGTAAAATATTCAAAGGAGTACTCAGATATCCTAGTTTATGGAATAAACATATCAAAAAATGTGTCTTAGAATATTTTCATTACTTAATGTATAAAATGACCAGATAATTTTGTTCTTAGAGCCCCAAGTACTGAAATCAAAGGATGAACTCTTATTGATGTTAAGTCTTTTTGATCAGGACTATTTTACTAGAACACAATCAATGAATTTTGTTCCAGAGCTCATTATTTCCTATTCTTTTCTCTAATATCACAAGCATTCTTTAGGCACAGGGGACAGTTAATGCTCAGCTTTTAATGTTAATTAAGGTAATCTCTGTAGACATCATCACCTCTTAATTCATAATCCAGGCACAAAATATCAGTGCAGCTTTCTATTATGGTAGCACAGGTCACTGCACTCTAGGGGGTTTTTGTGACAGCTTACTCTTTAAAGCCTTTAATTAAAAAATAACTCTATAAAAAGAATTATATTTAAAACAGAAAGGTATTTTATTTTGTGAATGAATTACAACCAGTAAAAGAAGAAATTAAAGACTAAAAAAAAAAGTGTTCTCTCTTGTATTATTTTCAAAGGTAATTCTAATTTCATACTGAACCAAATATACTCAACTAAGTTCTTGTTTTCCACCTAATTAAAGATGCGTATCAATCAAGTAAATGCTCATTTTTTTCCCATAGAAAGAAATTCTGTGCTCCATCAGCAAAATACTGCTCTAGTGCCTCCAAAAGGTAAAAAAAACCCCTCCATTTCGCCCTGGATCATTCTCCATTCACTCACATATCTACATTAACATTTACTACAAAGCAGCAGCACACATCTTATGTGACTCTCCTAATCATTCCCACTCAACATCCAACACAGGTTATAATCTGTATTACTGGCAGTGTTGTAGGAAACTGTTTTACCAACAAGCCACAAAGCATTTGTAAATCTACATCATAAATTGTGTTTCATTTGCAACCACTGAGAAACAAAAAATACATTTCCAAATAGGAATCAATTTTCTTTTATCATTACCTTTTGTAGAAGGTAATGATAAAAGAATTTTGTCTTAGGGAAAAAAAAATTGTCTTAGGGAAAAAATCACTGATGATAGCAACACATTTGTCAACTACCTAATCACTTCATGAACATTAAATATTACTATTTAATGGCCTACATATACCCATATAATTCAAATAAGGTACTAAAGAAACTTGTACCTCAAAAAATTGTTGTCAGGACCCATGGTTACTCTCATGTAGTGACTTCCCCGATTGTGGATTGCTAATTGTGTATTTTCCTCCATAATGTTTAACAGTCATACAATGTCACAGTTACAGATTGGCTATCATTCTTGTCTGAGAAATTCACTTACACATTCCAGTTTATCTGCATTTTACATGCAAAGAATGTAAAAACTATTTTTCTTTGTCAGATTTAAGAAACATGACTCACAAAAAGCACACACCTAAAATTAGTCTGAGAATAGGAGACTAACTAGATGGCTTTTCCTAACAGAGATATTAATTTCCATAGCACCTAATTCTGCCATCAAGCACCATTGTCTTCAACATATTATTTAAGGATTTTGTAATTTCAGGTGCCACTCCCTCTCTTGCTTTTATGTAACGCCTTTCTTCTGAGAAATGCAGGTGTTTTTATATAAATAATAAGGTATACTACATCTACAAATGAGGAACTTCCACCTTTTACAGATGGAACTGAAGCAGAGATAATATGGCTCAGATTCACAAATTTTCTGAAGTTATCTTCTCTCACAAAAGATTACAATAACTCTAATTTACTTTGGAAAATTACTGTACCCTAAGTGAACTCCTGCAATTTGAAGCCATCTTAATGCAGTAATATCTAACACAAAAGAGAAACTGATTGTTTTTGTGGGTTTTTTTTCCTGATTCACAGTTTGGTTAAAGGTGTCATTACATCTCCAAACCAAGTGAGTATTAATGCCATGGAGGTATCAGTCATGACTATTAGCTGTGGGAAAGCTCCATTTCACATTTAGAAGAAATTATTTCAAATCTGCTGCATTTAAAAACCACATAATTTACTCTCCTACCTGAATGACCAACAAAATGAGTTCTCTAAATATAAGTTTAAATGTAAGTTCACTAAATTATGAGCGATATATCTACCATGAATAAGAAAAATCTGATTACTCAGAGCATTGTCATCAGCCTCAGCATAATGCAAAATTGGTTTTGGCTCCAGCCAGAAGCAGGCTCTTCTCATCTTGCTGCAGTCCATTTAAAGCAGAAGCTCATGCTTTATGAAGAGGCAAGATGGCAGCAAAGCTCAGAGCAACTGTTTCTAACTGTGATTCAACAGAAGACAAAAAAAAAATCAGTCCCAGGGCTCATTTGGGAAGCTCCATAGACAGAAGAAAACCTTCCTTTCTCATTATTTCACATACGGCAGCCCTATTAAGTGGAAGCAACATAGAGGACAGGCTCACATCAAAAGTTTTCACTGATAAATCACTTTTTTCCAGCCTCCACCACTCTGTAAAGATCCTAGTGGTGACAGGGCTCAGAATTTGTGGTCATGCTCCCCACAGCACTGCTGCCTTCACTACAGCATGGTAAAAAAGTAATCTTAGCTGGAAAACCATGATCTGATCATACTCTGAGATTTAACTGTATAGTCAGAGGGACTGGCTTTTTGCTTCTGTTTGGGTTTTTTTTTGCTTTGGGGAGGAGCGGGGTTATACAGGTATTTTTTTATTAGATTAATCTTCATAGCACTCCTCTGAATCAATAAATCCATTGCAAAATAAAGGCATTTTCATCAGCTCACTTTGGCTGCTCTGCCAACAGCAAAAAAAACCCCAAAAAACCAAACAAGCAAACAAAAAAAACCCCCAACAAACCCCCCCCCCCCCCCCAAAACCAAACTAAAATACCTAGTATTTTTGGGCTGCTTTATTATAACCAGCAGAACGGTGGATCTGCCCCCAACTTTTAATAATTAAAAAAACATTTAAGGCAGAATATCTTCAAAGTATTAGAAGTAATTATATGACAGGACTGTTACAGAGTATGCTTACTTAATATAGCTAAAAGAAATGAGATAAGAATTACTAAGATGTACATAGAAGGTTGCCTTTCAATGAAGGTACGTGTGTGTGAGAAGGGAATGAACGAGAAGATCCTCATCTAAATAGACTACACAGCTCAGAAAATTTTCTTCTAATGTTCTCTAGCAGAATCTGCAGCTTTTTACCTAATCTTTGAAACACATAGTCATGCAGATAAGGCAGCATTAAATGGATCACTGCTGCCTCTGGAAAGGAAGATAAGTTAGCCTTTGGTACTTAGATATTCATTTCCTGACAGCTGTTCTTCCTTCTCAAAAAATTTCTCTGCCAAGCAAAGATTATTTGGGATTGACAAGATTGTGCTTTGGAATAAACAAGATCTTTACTCTGATAGGATGTTGGAGACAGATGTTTAAGATCCACAGAACACTATAGTCTATCAGGCATACTATGTAACTTGAGGGGGTCTCAGGGAAAAGCTCCCACAAATACCTACATGTGCCTGGCAGTGTTTATGAATCCGTGCTACTCCAGAAGATACCAAGGGGAAGAAATCTTTCCCTCGCACACTGCAAGTCTAATGAGGAAAAGACAATTCTCCTTCCTACCCTGTGAGAGGGTGGAGATAAAGAGCACAAAGAGGAGACAAGATTGTGAGGTTGGTGTAGCTGATAATGTGATCTGGAGAAATGCACACAAAACAGTGCTAAGGTCTAATAAAAGTACAAGGTGATTTGATTTCTTAAAAAATACATATCCCTGTGGGGTAACTATTGCTAATTACTAACTGCTCTGTAATGCATGTGGCATATCAGGACTGCTAGCATTCACACAATTACCAATCCACAAACTTCCTGCTGCATCAATTGACTGGAGATGGGGAAAAAAGTTACACATGGTCCCAAATTCCTCAGTGCCACTTTGTTAATCACCAGAGCTCAGCCTGTTGTTCTAAATACAGCCTGTGCTTCATCTGGAGCCCTAAAGGGTGGGTGCCCTCCTTGGCCCTTATTGTCTCCTAACTCAAGCCAGGATGCTTCACTGGTGGGACAGTGGACTCAAGTGAACATTACAGAAGAGACACGTTTTAAGGCTTGTCTAAGTTTTAGTATTTTGTTAAATACATGCCCAGAAGTGGAAGTAATCAAAAGCAGCTGTCACTAATTGCAGTGGCTGCCACATGAGAGACATTATGTCACCACTAAGTTCTGGTGCTGGATTATATTATTTTTCTTTCCCAGGACATATTCTTCAGTAAAATCATCCCAAACCAAACACATAACATACATGCAATTTTACATGTGTATATAGACAAGCATTTGAAAATGACTATCCAAAAATTGCCACAAAACTTTTTCAGATGTGATGCAACATAACAGACCCATACAGGCTACAGGTATCCTTTAGCAGATCCTTTAGGATCTGCTAAACTGACATTTAATTGCTAAGAGGTGCTGAGTCTTTGTAAAGTTTACTGCTACATACAGACAAATATTCACTACTTCAAATGCAGTTTTCAGATATGCCAGTTCAGATTTTCGCTTTGTAATGTTTGACACCGGCCAAGCTCTGCACATTTCTTTTACCTGGAGTAATGGATAGCTTGATGTCCTGCGATATTAAAATAGAAATCGGTTGTGTGTTTCATCTCATCAGTATGTCCAGAGACTTCAATCCAGTGTGCTATTGGGAGGCAGTAAACTCCATCTACTATGTTGCTCTGGTTGTAAACACAACTTCGATCATGATGGGGCCCACTACCTAGAACAGAAGACAGGACAGTTGCAGGCTGTTTACCTAGATAATCTTCAAAGAAAGCTGCGGGGAGATTTGAACTGAGCATTCAAGGCCAGGAGTGGTGCTTCCTGCTTCTTCAAACTGCACTACCAACAACTGAAATAATAGCAACAGAAGCACTGCCACAAAGCAAATGTTCAGCATTAAAATAAAATTCTGTAGATTATTTTTAAAAAATTATTTTAATTATTTCTTTTAAAACCCCCACAATATTAAAAAACTCCTAAATCACTTAAAAATTAAGGAATAATTAATGTCATTTAAGTTTTTCATTTCATGTCTCCCAGTATGTGACCTCAGTGTTTAATATTCTTGCTCAGTGACCTCTCTCTAGGGTATCAGTCTTGCTGTGTCTCAGACATGCCATGGCAGCCTGACCTTGGCTCAGGCTGACTTCTAAGGAAGTTGCCAAGATACAGGAAAGACTGCAGGGAAAGTTCAAAGGGTAGCCATGCCAGAGACAACCACAAAAAAAAGATAGGACTGGTGACATAGGATTTGCTACCAGCTTAAGGATTCAAGAAGAAAAACATCAATGTGGGAAGGCATCAAAGCCCAAAGAAGGTGGCAGACAACAACTTAGAAACAAGACAGACTTATTTAACGGGACAAAGAAGGGTGGCCCTCCACCTCACTCACAGCTGCCTGGCCAGCAAAGACTTCAGATTCCTGCTGCAGACCAGACACATACAGATATCTAGCCATTGAGTTCATTAAACCCTATCTGTCTTTTAAGTTTGCTGACCAATAAACACTCACTTTGTTGTCTTCAAATGCATGTCTCACTTTGAGAGTCTGTTCACACACAGTAAAGCTGCCCAAAGTGACCCACAGAGAGAGAGACAGCCACAATTGCAATGGTGAATGACCACAACTATGTTAAACCACCCAGGTTAAAATAAGATTCTTTTTCTTATGATTTTCCACTAATATTCATTACCCTTCTTCTCTTACAACAGTAGTGTGAGCTTTAGTCAGAAAACTGGGGGTTTTTTAATACCATGCCACAGTAAGCAACTTGAATTGAAACAGGTCGTGTCATAAATCAAAAGGTTATCTAGCCTCCAAAAATACAGTAAATGTACATTCTCCCCCCCACCACCATTTTTACATACTTATTGTAATACTAATTGCCATGTAGGAATAATTATCGTGCAGATCAGAAGTGACCTAGTCTATGGCTTGCTTAAGCCTGTTACACTTGTACATTATTAATGAGGTTAATATATTTCTGAGAAAAATTATGCCCAAAGGAATATCTTCAATTTCACATTGCATGTAAATGCATGACCAGTTTTCAAGCACCATAGTTAGGGAAATTTGCTAGAGCAAGAACTTTTTGGGAGATGTATTAATGCAATCACTAGAGAGTAAGAATAACATTTAAGAGGAAAGCTCAAATGATCTCCTTTTTTCCAGATGACATGCAGGTCATTTTATCATAATTGTGAAATATTATTATTTACCAAAATGAAAAATAAAATATGAAGCAGAAAACTATTTTCTCTTTCACACTGCTGAGCAATCATGCATCACATAGTTTTTGATTATTTTGTTTATAAATAAGATAAGCAAGATCAGTACAGTTTCGGAAGCAACAAATCTTACCACTATATTTTTATCTCACATTTCTAATTGTTTACATATTCTTTCCACTTTTAAACAATATGAGAAGACAGCAGCATACATCAACAAATACAACAGCGTAACGAAACCTATGGATGTTTAAGACATTTAATTAATGACTTCATGCATCCAGCAAAATACAGCCACAAACACCATATCTTGCCTTCCACATTCTACCCTCCAACTGACTGTAGTGATGCACATCCCCGTAGCCATGTCCTGCCATCACGAGACTCTGTTTCATCCTGACCCCCACATGCCCACGGACCCATGTCCTGTCCCAGCCTCAGTCTTTCCCCAGGGAGAAGCCTGATGCTCGAGGCTGGGGCTGCCCTTGTGCCCCTGGCTGCCAGTGCCATGGGGTGTCCCTGCAGTCCCCGGGGAGCTGCCAACCCTCACTGCACCCTGGCAATTTTGAACCATGTTCTCAGGATCTCTGTTTTTTTTGCTACTCCCGGCCCTGTGTTTCCTTGTACGCAGGTACCCACCATGTACTTCCTATGGTTCCATTTTCAATTGCTGCTGCTTGAGGTGCATGCACTTCTGCCACCTGCCAGTTTTACAGTTCATCCTTCTACTTCTCCAGCTTTAATTCTTGTCCCTTTTTTGTCTTCCTTCCTTCTCTATGACCTCCCTCCTTCTCTCTGCCTTCTTAAGTGCTTCAACCTCCTTGCCTTGTAACCTTACCACTTTCACCATCATTAATCCCCTTAAATAGCCTACAACCACATATGGAAATGGGGCCAAGAGTAAGTTGTAAGTTGCCATGAGATGTTTATTTAATTTGTTCCCTCAAACAGGTTTTGTCAAATCTCATTTTGAAACACTTTCTTGAGTAATTAATATTTATTGCTGTTGATTTTTCTGCACCACTCAGCCTCAGCCTTCCTGCTGTGGCCTACAGTCAAACCTGAATCTCAAAAGGTATGGTTCTGGTTTGCCTTTAATAATCAGGTAAACAGCAGTAGCTTGCATTCACATAATATTTCATGAGAAGTGCCTAGCTCTTTACTAATCTCTATGTTATATACTGAACTATGAATTAAACCACTTTCCTACTGAAATAAGATATCTGTGCAACAGAATGTACATCAACATATTTTCAACATACAGATACATATTCACATGAGATACAGCTTCATACAGGAAAGAGTTCTACCATCTTCAATATATACTAATTTACGGAACAGTGTGATCAAAGTGGACAGTGTTCAGAAAGCTGAATTCCCTATACTTCTTAAGGGAATTATGAAAATCTGCGATGTTGTATTTCTCTGGGGAATGGTTTTTCCCCCCAAGACCCCTAATGCCTGTAACCATATGGTTTGACCTTTCCTTTCTTTCTTGACCTAATTGGCTGAGTGCCAGGCGTCCTCCCTGAGTGGAAGACTAGATAAGACCCCTGTACTTCCTTGTTCTTCCTCTTGCCCCCTGGAACCCTTCGAGAAAAAGCACCTTGGAATAGTCCTGGGGTGAGAGCCTCTTTCGGAATCTTTTGTCCTATCCCTCTGAGATATCCCTCCAAAGTCTCTCAAGAGCTAGTCCCGGGGGCGGGGGGGAACATTTACACTGCAATTACCGAAAAAGATCAGGTTTCACTACCCAGGTAATATCCACATGATTACACAAGTGCTTCTCACCCCAGTTTGCTTCACAATATGCATTTAACGACTAAGTTTCAAAATAAGAAAAAATTGTATCAGTCCACATCATGCTTCTGCTAGCACAATTTGCCACAGGAAGTCCACCATATTTTGGATGCCATAAGACAACAATGCAATTTTTATAGTATTTTAACTTTAATGTTCCTAGAGACAATAATAAAGCCAAGAACATCAAATGTTCCATTCACCTGCTCATCTTTGAAAAAAGGAAAACAAGCACAAATGTCCTTTGAGAAAGGGCTCACACAACAGCAAATACATGGCTTTACAGCTAAACCCATTTCTATATCAGTATTTTTCTTAATCTTGCTTTTATTCATATTCCAAGTGGCAAGACATAGGTTTAATTATTTATCGTTGGGAAGCAAATACACAATTATCTGAAAACATGTAAAATTCAACCATAAAAAGGGCTAAGTTAAATATTTGAAGAGTATTGATCTTCCTGTTAATTGATGATGTTTGCTTTCCTAATTAAAGAAGAAAAGCATTTTGGAAGAGTTTATTAGAATATACAAGTCCTAGTTTAACCTAGTTTAACTTCTAGGATAGCATTTTTTTCCTTTAATAAGGTCCATTTTTTTTTTTAATTTAAAACCATCTCTGTGATTCTTCACAGCAAAAATGTTCATCTGAAAGAGGAAGATTAAAATAAGTTTCTAGGCATTAAATTATAAATTTCTTCATTGCTCTTGCACTTGTTGCTCTGTACTGCAGATGGCTTTGCGCAGAATCCACTGACGCAGGGAATTGCTGGAGAGCAAAGCAACCAAGTAGCCCTACTTAGGGCTCAAGCTTCACAGAGGGCTCTTTCAAAATCTGCATGACTGCAGTTTATGGCTCCTTGTTTAATGCATATCAAGCATGATCAAAGGAGCATAAGAAGTGGCTGTACAAATAACTAAACGAAAGAATAAAACCAAAGATCTCCATATAACTGATAAATGGCACTGGTAAAAGGAGGAGACCAGAATGAAGGAAAACTCTGGTTTTGATCCTCCTTGAGCAGGGAAGTTGGATCAGATGACCCACTGTGTTCCCTTGCAATCTGAGTAATTCTGTGATTCTGTGAAAACCAGATGAAGATATAAGAAGTAATACAAGATATGCAAAGATCTAGGACTGGACAAAGGTAAGCAGAGACTAGAAAAGGATGTTCTGAAATTCAATCTAATGAGGCACAACCACAAAACACAAAGAAAAACGTGCACTTACTATTTTATTACAGCTGTACTGCAGGGATGAAAGAAGTATAATCCGACAGTCTGCCAACAGCACAGACTCAACACAGAAGAGAACTGCACATGTATTCCACAAGAGTCAGAGTGGAGAAATTACCAAGCTTGATTATTTATCAAATTATAAGCTTGATCTTATAAGATAATAAACAAAATATGGGTCAATGAAGTTTCTTGTCACCATAAGAGTGGTGAACAAAAACCACATGAATAAATGAAAAAAAAGTTTGCCTCTCCCACTGTGTCTGCAGAGCTCTTTGCAGCAAAGGCTCTGTTCAGCCACCGCTCTCCCAGTTACCAGCTTGTTGCACACCTTGTTCAAAGTTTGCATTTGTTCTGGTTTGTGTTGTGTAAGGGAAGATATGCAAGAACTCCAGGGCACAACAGCAGCCATAAAGGCACTGGGTATTTCATCCCTGACTTAGCTTGACCCTAAAACACAGACATGCAACATCCAAACCTTCAAACCCCAGTAAGGTGTGGGTGTTTCTCAGTGAGCTGCTACCTCTTTAAAAACCACAGGGCTATTTAGATAACCTTAGAAAAACACATTAACTAACTAACCAACCCAAACCACAAGTAGCCAGGCAATTTTCAGATCACCTACTCACTCACATATCAGTCAGAGCACAGACTAACTCCTATAATCTTTGTCATAAATTTTGCATGAACCAGCACACTTTAAGTGTCAATTCAAAATTTTACCTATGTCGAAATACTTTAAGTAATTCCATTTGCTATATCAAATGGTGTCCTTTAACAAGGTAGATGAGTATTTTAAGTTCATGCTTAGAAATTCCCCTGGAAGAGTTTAATATTATAAGCACTCTCAGGGCAGGGAGGGGTCAAGGAATAAAAGACTGCATCAAAAAAAGTTGCAGTAGAACAGGAAGGAAAGAAAACATACAAAAAAAACCCCTCAAAAATAAAGCATTTGAAAGAATAAGTTTTTGGTAGCTTCCTTACCTTCTATATCAAAATTACAACAAAGAAAAGTCTCAAGTCCTATTTTGGATACAATTCTCAGTTATCTGAATGTGCTATTGCACAGTCTTGCTATCCCACATCACTCTAACTGAACTTCCTTCAGTACACTCACAATATTCAAATTTACATACCCTTCACACCAGATTCTGTCACAAAAGTCTCCCTGTTACCTGTGAAAAAAAATCATTCTCTGACATTTTGAAATAGGATCTATCTCAATCTTGTCAAGACTGAATTGCTATTGATTGTTAAAAACCAGAGGTAGGGGAGGATGAATTCCCCTCAGTGGAACTGAGTGAGGTCGAGTTTTTGAGAGTTTGAGTCTGCCACAAGCTCTGGAGTCTCACCTTCCTCAAGTCTCAGCAAAGCCCTCAGTAGCAGCCCTTTGTTTTCACAGCTCTGACAAATAGCTCCAATTCTGTATGCCATGTACGAAGCCTCACTCGTATGCCTAAGAAAAGCATACTTTGATTTTTAATGCTATTTTCTTCTGCTGTCAGTAAAGCATCTTCCCCTTAGATTCTGTAAGGGGTAGATTAATTTATTGTATTACTTAAATACCTAGTATTAATGTAAGACAAAACTGTTAATTTGCCACACTCCTTAACTGGTTTGATTCTCAGGATTGTTTTCTTGCATTTGCAAGCCAAGATATCCAAGAAGAAAAACATTTGCATCATACACCCCATGTTTATATTCTACCAGACTTAAAGCAGAGTGTTGCAACTTCCCTTTTGGTAGAGCTGCTACACAGAACCATGGAAACAAGTTTTAATTCTATTAAAATCCAGGCCGAATTTAAGACTTTTGACTCTATTTATATATCCTAAGAAAATTCTTTGATGGAATGATATTTTGAAATTATGCCAGAATTAAAACGAAATAGTTTACAAGAAAGCCATTCTCAACACTTGATGCTGTTAATCACCAAGGCACTTTTTTTTTTTTTTTTTTTTTAATCAGATATAAGAAAATCAGAATTTTCAAAGGCAGCTTTCAAAAACATGTTTTATTTCTCTCTCTAGGTCTGCTTGGGCCCAGGTGTTTTTCAGTGGAAACTTCTACCATTCTAAGTGATTTTAACCAAATGCCTGGTTAAATGATGGAGATGAAGTCAGAGAAAAGCAACTAAAAGGAAATTTTCCACAGGTAAAAGACAGTTTCCTTTCTGACAGATGGTAGAAATAAGACTAAAGGAAATTCAGATGAGAGAATAATGGCTGATAGCAACAATATTTATAATCTAATACTGTCTTCCGATTTGCTTTGACACTCTCTACTGTACTGTCTACTACTGACTGCTGCTTTCTATCATACTGGAAGAATGGGCAGGAAACGAGCTACACCAAAATAGCAACCACAGCAACATCTTAACCAAAGTATCAGCCCAGTTACTTATCATTTCTCAGTTTTCTCGGCATTGAAAAGAAGTTGTTGAGCCCTATTGCATGCTACCACCACTTGGAAGCAAGGGACAGGAAAAATGGTTAATACAAGATTTGCATAAACAATGCATTTATTGTAATTTGCCATTATAACCACAAAGGCTTTAATTAGACTTTCACAGCAATCAGAACTGGCCTCTGATTATCTCTGTGGGCAGGAAAAGATACATGCCTGCCAAACACAGAGAAATGCCAAGTACATGTATTTATTTTTATTTTTTGTAATTTTGCAGTTCCACATAGGCCACTCGACATTGTTTTACTGATGTCTGGTTGTCTACTCAGTATAAGCTGGTTAATGCTAATAAGCAGATAGAAAGCAATGAGAATCTTGCTGCCATTTAATTGCACCGAAATGCATGCTCTGTACATCTTGAGGGGGTTGTTTGTTGAAGAACAAAACACCAGGAGCTATTGCACTTTGTAACCAAAGGTACTTTCCATTCCTTAACGAAGTATTGGGTTGAAGAATTCAAAGTTATCCACTTTTACTCGTTTTGTCACATCTGAAAGGTGACAAGGTATCCAACACTGTCCAGAAAAAAACAGCTTTGCAGGAATGAAATGCCTGTGATGCAGAATTATTCAACTATCACATAACCTGTGCTTTATGCTCATTTCTAGTCACCACCTACTTGAGGACAAGACTGGGATTGGGAGAATAAGTAAAACTCTGGATTTTTTTCAAAAGCAGAACAGATTACACCAAATACTAACGAAACATGCAAGTAGCTGCAGGATGCTAGGCAGCCACTGGCTATACAAAGGGAACATGGCACCACCCAGTGGGAACAGCACTACATGAAATTTCTGCACTAAAAGAGCCATGAAGAAATGTAACTCTTCAGGGTTTGCTGGGGTTTTTTTTTGGTTGGTTTTGTTTGTTTTTAATAATGGAACTGCTGCCTATTTTAGGGATCTGCAGAAAAAAAAGAAGAAAAAAAAATGGATCTCAGTTACAGAAATTAGTATTGCATCCAACTGTACTTCTTGAAATGTCCTCAAAAGAATTTTTACTTTGCATATATTGCTAAGGCTTAGCCCCAAGTATTTTTTGTTCTGTTACAATCTCTCCATTGCAAATGGTGAATGGACCATACCTTCTCATACAGCCTTGCAAGAATCTCCTCCTTTAAATTAAAAAATTATGTGTTTTATTCAAAGAGCCGAGGCCAAAAGTCAGATTGCTTCAAGTGTCAACACACTTTAAAAATGAAATTTTAATGTGCTTTATTATCACTGATGTTTTCAACAAATCAGGTGCTCAACCCTTGAAACCTCTGATCAGAATTTACTTCTGATTGTACTACAATGATGTGAATACATTTACTACTCCATAAATGCACCAATCTTTTGGTTTATACAAACAGGCTCACCGGAGCATGAACTGGAAATGGAAGGTCAACAAAACACAGGGTGAATAACATAATTGTTTCTAAATTGCACTGTATTGTATCGTTTTGTCTTGCAAACAATACACCTCCTTTTCTCTCCTCCTCCCTCCCCAAAAAACTAGAGATGGGGTTTTTTTGGAAGGATTAAGGCTCTGCTCACCTGAACAAATTACTAGAACATCAGCTGACACTGCTTTTGAGCTTTCACTGGTGATACTGTACCTGTCAAGCTTCAACCAAGCTCCATCTACACCAAATTAAGAACTACATGAAAATCACAGAATAACAAAATGGTTTAGGTTGGAAGTGGCCTTAAAGATCATCCAGTTCCAAGCTTCCCACCTCTTCCCCAGGCAGGGACATGTTTCAGTAGACCAGGCTGCTCAGGGCCCCATCCAACACCTCAAGGGGCATCCACAATTTCTTTGGGCAACAAAGGATCAACATTTTACAATACAAGCTTATGCATGTACTACAAGCTTATGTAGGTTTTAATAGAAGTTATTTTTCCCCTTCCCAAAAATATAAAGTGTCAGCAGATTGTATTCCATCATCTCAAAATACAATTTGGGGCATACCTCTAGTAAATTGCTTGTCCTTTTATGCAGCATTTTTCTTGATCAGTACCTACAGTTTATTTAGATGAAAGTAAGAGGATAAAGGCACGGATGAGTGTTCCATCATAAACTCACAAAAACAAATTCAAGCGTAAGTTCCATCTTGTATTTATTTAGTTTTGACAGTAGGCACAAAATACTTTTAGTTTCCAAGCTGAGAGATGTTAAGTCCAGTTTTGAAGAATCAACACCAAAAACAAAGTACACAGACAGACACTGGCGCAGCTGGGGGGAAAAAAAGGTACATACATTAATTTAGGTTTTTTTCTAAACCTATTCCCAGATTCTAGAGTTCAGCGTAACCAACCTGTTTCCCCAGACACCACAGCATATCATAAACCCTCCTGGACAGCAGGCTTCAGCTTTCACAGTAGGTAAGCAAGTACCAACCCTGAAGAAATCCCACACAGCTCATGTGACATGAGCCAGAAACGCTCAATGGCTTTAAGTGACAGTCCTGGGCACAGACCAGCAACATCACTCCGGGACAGCAGAGGCAAGCACCTGATCTTTCAGGAGGACCAGGGAGCCTCACCTCCTACCTCCTCCTCTGAGGGAGGGGAACTTGCTCCCTTCAGGCACAAGCAACAACCCAGGGAATCTTGCACAGGCCAAGCCTTGCCTGAAAGCTTCCTACCAAAAGCCACAGAACACTGGCCTGTGACTTGGACTCTTCTAGCCCACGGGAATAACTACCCCCACTTCTACCTTCCAGTCTCCCCACTGCATTGGAATGGCTGCAATTTGTACTCAAAATATATAAGGTAGGTACTGTACTGTCATAAAAACAGTATGCACTGCCAGTGGAATTCTCACATACATACATGTCTTAATAAAAATCTGAAGTAATTTTCTTAAATACAGCACATCCAATTTTTCAACATCCAATATATGTAAACATCTGACATTCATAACTAGACTAGAGTTTCTCTGGTTACAGATGAATTCCTCAACTCATAAACTTAGAGCAAGTATCATTCTGCACTTCTCTCCATCCCTCATAAACATGTCTTCAAAATTGCAGATGTTCTGCAAGTGCTAAACGTTTCCCATCGCACATTTTAATTCTAAACATGCAGGATACTAAAGAGACAATGCACAGCATTTGTTTAGCACAAAAAAAATTGTTCTTTTCTTTAAGAAGGGAGTTGTCTTTTCAAGTTGTGATTTTTATAAGAATAAACAGATGACAGCCAAAATTTTCATTGATCAAGAGCTTAAAAAACAAACAAAAAAAAATTAAAATAAATTAGATTCAAAAGAACTGCAAGATTCCTGTTATTGGATAGGAAAACATCCCTAGGCTCCCATCATGTAATAAATGAAGAACAATAAATTTCAAGGTTTAAGCAAATTTGTACTTTCCTGTAAATATCAATTGATGAAAAAAATGTTGATATGAATGACTAATTAAAAAATTCTTCTGCATTTGGATGATATGCCCTCTTGCTTTCCATCATTCCAGATAAGCACTGAGCTCAAACTCCTGAACATTCACAATGACAAGAACAAAACGACACACAGGTTAATCCTAAAACTGCAAATCTGCCAAAACACAGTATGCTTATTACTCTGACTACATTTTCTAAATGTGCTCCCTGAAACAGACAATAATTTGAGCTACCCCTTCTTCCAAACCAAACAAACCAGTAAGCAATTTGAGGTACCCCTTCTTCCAAACCAGTAACCATTGACCTTACAATTGCTGATTCTCTGTAGTTATTCTCTATTATTTCTCTAGAATTCTAATTATTTCTAAATGTACCATTATTTATATATTCTGCATGGTGAGGACTGTTTTATACACCAGTATCACTGTCACATTATGTACAACTTGGCACCTTCAAAAGAGACCCAATTCTGCTTCCTTGGAGAGATGTAAAGATTTTTATTCCACAAATTCACTTTTCCTGCAATTCTGGAAAAGAAAAACATGGTTAAAACAGGAAGAATATACTATGTATTTTAGTTTCTAAATAAAACAATGACTATTGTATGATGTACATAGTCCTCCATGATGTAAACTTCTGTGAATGTAGCATTAACACAAAATCTTTTATTAGCATAAAGAAGAACAAACAAATGCAACAGTTATGACAACATGCATGTTTTAGTCTACATGATGGAAAGGCACTTCAGAAGTGTGGTACATATTCTTAAATTGGGTGAAGAGCAACTGCTCTACAATGTGTTATTTTGGTACATGGATTATGATGCTATGAGTTAAAAAATACCCTCGCAAATCACCAAGTGATCTGTCTTCCTCTCACTAGGTCAAATCCATTCCTCAGCAACAGGAGGTATATTTAGAGCTTTATTTGACTCAGCAGACAATTGTCTGAGTGTTTTCTTGCATTTAAGATACTTAAATATACTAGAACAACATATGCAAAATGACTAGAGTTATTCAACCTTTGAAAACACACAGCAGGAGGAAAACACGGTGGAAGTACTACTGAAACAGCAAGAAGACTGGAAAATCTGCAATTGAACTTCTCCCTGTGTTTTTCTTAAAGAAATCCCAATAGTAAAATTTACCAGCCTGAAAATGCCATCATGACATTTCACCTTAGCGAAATGAAATAACAACTCACACCACAGTACATACTAGAAGAGCCTGAATTCTTTACTTCTGGAGAAAGAAAGAAAAGAAAATAAAACATCATGACAATGGATGCCGGAAGTAAGGGGGGGGGGGGGGGGAATAAAACTGTTTCAAATAACTTTTACCAACCTAGAAAGGCAGCCTCCTTCTGCATTCACCCGCCTCCACCACACGGTTAAAAAATCTTTTTGTTTGCGAGACCCCAGGACAGCCTGGGCGGCTCTCCCTGCAGGCACAGCTCAGGCACCGCCGGGCCGGAGCAGCGGCAGCTCCGGCTCGGGCCCGGCCGGACAGCGGCGCGGGGCGGGCAGGGAGCAGGCGGGGCAGCCAGAGCCGGCCCCCAGGAGAGGCGCCGGCACCGCCCCCGGCGCGGCCGGGACGTCCTTGCGGCGGGGCAGCGCCGGGGGCGCGAGGGACGGGGAGGGGTCCCCTCTGTTACCTTCCCAGAGGAAGTGGCCGCCCTCCCGCCGCAGGAACTTGTACCAGAAGGGGCTGGCGGCGTCCTCGTCCGGCAGCGCCACCTCCGCCAGCCACAGCGTGGGCTCCTGGGCGGACAGCGGGGCGCTCGGCCGCGCCCGCCTCATGGGCACGGCGCGCCGCGGGTCCCACTCGCCCAGCTCCGGCCGCGACCCGGCCACCAGCAGCTCCGCGCCGCCCTCCGTCACCCGGGCGGGCAGCACCACGCCGAAGCGGAACAGCATCTTACAGAACGTGGGTTAACCACGGGTTCTGCTACTGCTGCGGCACGGCCCGGAGCTGGGCCGCCGGCCGGGCCCGCCCTTCCGCCGGGGCCGGGGGCCAGACACCGCCCCTGCCCCGGACACCGCTCCCGCCCCTTGGCTCGGCGGGGCCCGAGCTGTGGCTTCTTCGGTCGGGGCTGGTCCCGGTGCGGTTGTTTCGGGCGCTTGGCTGCCGCACGTAGCCGAGGGAACTTCCCCTCCGAAAGTAGCGGCTGGGAGCTGAAACAACACTGACCCCCGATCGCCTCCTGAAGTGGGGATGGAAAATCCTCCCCGCAGCTAAACGCTGGCTCTCCTGGTTGCCAAAGGCTACGCGTCACGTATGCTGACTTTAACCAGGATTATTGCTGCATTAAAGGAAGGCACTGCAGTTCCTCCCAAGAGCCCAGGCTTAATTTAGCGCAGCGAACACATAATTAAAAATTGCCATACGTGCAGCTACAAACAAGGATTGGCTGCAAATAACGCTTTCGTGTTGATGATGTTTGTGTCTTTCCCGCTCGCAGCCAGCCAGTCGTGGTTAGAAATGTGAAATGCTGAGGGAGGTTAGAAGGCTTTTAAAAGAAATCTGGAGTTCACTGCACTCGTTCTGTTTAGAGCCAGAAGGGGAAAATTCGGCAACTCCTACATACTCAGGACTTAAAAAGAGTGAGGAAGGGGATGCAGTCCAACCATTTATGGGGCGGTCGCTGCTTGAATACACCCATTTCAGAAGCTTTTAAGGACAGAAACAGAGGAGTGGTAACTTTATTTAGGTCAAGTTCTGGGAACAGGATCAAGGCCTTTCAGTGAGTCAAAAGAAATCCTGCCTGAGAAGATGGCTGTTTGTTTCCTTTATTCAGGGGTGATGACACTGAAGTGTATGTGCAGCCAAATTTATTTTTAAGAGTGCTTTGGCCAATTTTCACTCATACTCATTGAACTTGTTTAAGTGATATTCCACCGCTTTTCCAGATGCAACCAAAGCGAATGGAATTCTTGCAGTCCTCCATTTCTGCTGACTTCACTGTAGCACTGCTGCCTTTGTGGAACAGTGCAGTACATTTTAATGTTTGTTTTTGCTCAGCCTTACGGTCAAGCTACCCATACCCTATCTCATAATTGTCCTTCAAATATCTATCTCTTGACCATACACCTACATTTTAGCAGCATGGATGAGACAGAATATAACAACTTTGGGGTTTTATCCTAAAGCTCAAGCATGACAGAAGTCCTGAAACCATCCCAGCATACTGTGTCTACAGAAAACCGTATGCTTCTGTTCATTCCAGTCACAGTCTCAACTAAGAAACTGCAAGATCCAATAATACATCTGACAGACAGTTTAATTCCTGGCTGTTGTCTAAGCCCCAGTGTAAAGAGAGACCAATCCATCTTTGGACAAATCTGAACTGCTTTATTCCTGTAAATATTGAGTCTTCATCTTACACTTGTAAGTCTTTTGGAACAATAAAAAAATTTTTCTGTGGACTCTGATGTGCCAAGCAGTATCTTTAAAAATAATTCAGTCCATTTCTTCTCCAGGATCTGCCTTAATCCATTTTGTGCCACTCAATACTGTGTGTTAGTTTAAGGTTAAAGATGACAGAAAGTGGCCAGCTTGATTTTCTGTGGTTTCCTCAAAAGCCCTAGTGCAGATTAGGGTTAGGTTGAGAGATCAACAGGAAGGGCTAAAAAACTGGATCTCCTGATGGATCGTTCAAGACTGAGATAAAAACTAGAAATGTAGATTGGCTTGGGACGTCCCATGGCTGGCGATAGTGGGAACAGAAGAACTGTTTATATTGGTGAAACTACAGGCTGAGTAGGGGCTGTAGACAGGCTAAAATTTATTAGCATTAGACCTGAGACTGAGGAGCTAAAGGTACTATAAGGTTTGTTTTTAAGGTCAAGAAGCAAAGGCAAATGTATGGGGTTTTTTCCCCTGCTAGATTTGCATTGTCTATGATTTGTCATCTTCTAAACTGGAATTTCAGCTGGAGTAAAGGCAGGGGAGGTGGCGAGGAGTTCCATTTACTGTTAGTATTTGGGATTGAAGGAACTGATGAAGTACTTCCACAGTTGAACCATTGCCATAACCCTAAATTTAGTTTTAAGTGTCACCCTAAGCCTCTTAAGGAATTAACAATAGTTTCCTTTGCCAAAATGACCTGTTATTCTAGTGCTGCTTGGCCAGTGCTCTTCCCGTACAGTCCTCAACACTATTCTGAAACGTAAAAGCTTTCCCTATAATCCAGTCATCTTTTACAAGCACAAATTAAACATGACCATTTCCTTTTTTGTTGGTGGTTTTTGTTTGTTTTTTTTTTTTTTTTCCCCACTAGAGTAAGTCATTCCAACTTGGCAAGCCTTACAGTTCCCATCAAAAAGCTTTGGCACAAAGGGGCAAAACCCTAATAATCAAGTTGTTTTTAACTGTTACAAAAACTGTTGTCAATTGTTGATTCCTATGGGAACAAACTACCATCTTAGTGGTGTGTCCGCATTGTAATAATAAACACTGTGCATTTGTGCCCCTCACAGCTCTTTAGGATCTCTCAGTACACTTAACTTACAGCAGCCACTTGCTGAGTGGAAGCCTCCATTGACCTCAAATCGAACAGTGAACTAGCAACACAGTGAGGCTTAGTGCCAAGTTTATTTTAAAGCCTTCAGTTTATTGTTGCTGCTACCATCCCAGGCATTTGCTAAAGCTGATTCTAATTGGCAAAAAGGGAAGAATTGTATGCAAAAAAGGGACAGCTTATTTTTACACACTATTAGTGTGCAAGAAGGGACTTGAGAGACCAGAGTTTCTGCAAGAATCAATTGCTTCGTGGATTTCACCTAAATTGTACCAATATGCAGTAGCCTTATGTAATTTCCAGCTAATTGGCTGGTTTATTATCCAAAATTTGTGCAGGTGGGGATCTCACAGGACGACTCACTGAGGCTGTGTACCAACTTAACATTAACCAACCATTAGTTATGCCTTCAGGTTTCGGCCTAATGGCTGTATTTAAAGGATTCTAGGGAAAAGTCTGAATGTCCAGAAACTGGAGCTGTAACTCTATTTGCAAACACATATAACACATTTAAAGGCATTTTCAGTTGCTGTGCACTGAACTTTTCCAGAATCACAGTTCTAACTCTCTGCAGAAGTCCAATTTCTTATAGTGTCTCTTTCAGGGATAAAATTGTCATCGCATTTTTGTGAATCCAAGAGTTTTAAACCATTTGTTACAGTTAGAAAACTTGGGCAAAGTTTGAAATCGGTTGAAATTTTAGCAAAGACAGTAATTGAGAATTTGGAACAGTGGACAGCAGTTCAAAATTCAGCTTTCCAAGTGGAAAGTCATATTTTTCTTCACAATTTTCTTATTTGAAAAGTGTCTACTAGGTATAGAGACAGCACACAGTTACCTGATCAATGTGAACACTAATAAAGTGAGAGATGAACTTTATAGTTCCACGTTGGGGTAGCCTGTGTCTGCAGTGTGCATGTTCTTTACCGAATCCAAACTTTTACCCCATAGCACAGTTTGCAGCTTGGAACAGCTTTATCTGTTATTGCTGTACAGTGATCTCAGATGATAATATTTCCAAGTAGGGAAATCTGTAGTGAAGAGAGAGAGTTTGAATAACAGAAACAAAACACAAATACAGAAAGATCTGGTTGGAGAAGGGAGGGGGTGTCCCTGATTGCAAGTTGTGGGTGATGTTTAGATTAGCAGTGCTCCTTCCTAGACTTGCCTTTCTTCCCTTTTAAGGTCATATTCTTTCTTGTAAAGATACAGAGAAAGTGTTATTGCAATTTCCAAATGTTTCTGCTAATTATAGAAAAAATAAAGGCAGCAGATGGTACGCAGTTTTGCTTGTAAAAAGGCAAACATTTATATTATATGATAAGCTGATTTAGATGTATTAGTGATTTGGGTAAATGTTCATTGCTGAAAAATTTATAGACAGCCTGTATTTCTTCAAAGAGATAGAGCTATATATAAGAAACCCTATTCTAGTGCAAATAATTTAAGACCACTGGTTTAAGTGAAAATTGATTGTGTTGATTAATCTAAACTAATCATTCTATGGACCCAGACCTTCTAATTGAATTCTAACTAATTCTAAAAGGAGTTCTGTCCCTCTCATATCAATTCTGATAGAACTATGAACTAATGCTCTCACCAATACTTCTAATTTGACAATACGGCAGCTAGGAAATACTTCTATAGACTGAAGACTGAAAGACTAAGAATTAAAGAACTTGTTAACAGAGAAGCACTGCTATCCATAGTTTTTAGTTTTAAGTTGAGCTGTGTCAGAGCAGTGATAACTGCATGAACCATTTTAGATGCTTATTGCTAGGAGTGACCTTTTATGCAGACTCAACTACAGAAGTTCTTTCAGGACTGACCATTTTAGGAATTGTGTTGGAAAATTATTCTGCAACAATAGGTAGGATACTACAGGAGATGGTCTCCACTTTTACATGGGGGTTTCTGTAGCATATTTTTTTAAAAAGTGTTATTTTTAGAAGTAACTTAGCAGTATAAATACACAATAACATTACAGTAGACATTGCAGAAATACATACAGGAATAACTGATCTGGTAGGTTTCCTTTTTTTCAACATCCAGTAAAGCTGTCTGCATCCTCCCCAGCCTCATATGCCTTGGGAGCTGGAAAAAGTCCCAACATATTTCAGCACAGGGCCCTTTCAGGATGTCCGATCAGCCTCATCAATGCCCAGAAATCAGTGAATACTGCAGGCTAGTCCAGCACATGGCTCCTTTCCTGCCCAGAGTGAGCCACACAGTTTTGGGAGGGATGCTCCAGGTCATCTGTGGTGCATTTGCACTGGGATGCTGTGGCCCAAGCCAGCTCAAGAGTTCTGGTAGCCCTAGCAGGAACATGGCTCTTCTGCCTGGCACAAAGATGCAAGAGAGGCCAGGTGCTTATTTGGAGATCAAACTACCTGGAGCTTCTTGAGTGAAAAACAGTATGTAGCAGCAATCATACAATATTAACTCACTGTAAGCTTCATTTTTGAAACCAGACTTTGATATCAAGTTTCTAATTAAAATATATATGTAAGGAAAAAAGAAAAGTGTTTCGGCTGTTTAGAAACAAGACTGTAAAAACAATTACTTGACTGTATGGAATAGCTAAACTTTATTTCATTAGTTGAGAGAATGCAATCTGATCCAAAACTTACGTGCAGTATGACAGATTAACTTTTAAGTAGAACAATGTGCCTGCTTTTTTCTTTGGAGACTTAAATAATCTTCCACTTTCACAAGCCGATGCTCACAGATCCTAATAACTGTGCTCCAGTCTAATGCACCCACTGTACCTGTGTAGGGCTTCAGTGTTCTTGGGATTCCCAGCAATTACTGATTGATAGAAAGTTCCTGTGTATTATACTCCTGGGGCCATTTTAGGAAAAATGTAATTGCTTACTTTTCATTATGCAGACTTTTTAATTGCAATTGTTTTATGTATGACCAATAACATTTCAGGAAGTCACACACAGCATTAGCTGTTGAGCAAAAAGTGAGAAAAGCAACCATGGGAAAGGAAGTTTGACAAGAAAACTTCCTTCTCAATATGTGCTTAAGCAATAGGCTTCTAGCTCCAAAACTGACTGGAATTTAATAAACAGCCTAAAAATGGAAGTCTTGCTGAAAAGTCTGACTAGATTTTAAGTAAGTTAGAAATAGAACCCATTTATTGTATAATGATTAACAACCTTGGGAACAAAAGCTGTTTGGAACACTAAAGGGAAACCTTTACTGCTTTTTAAAAAATCAAGTAAACACAAACTGAAGGATATTATCCTTCAAGCCGTGGCCCTATATCAGAAAAGGGAACAGAAACAATTATTCATTTAGGTAAAAAATCCTCAGTGGTTATTATATGCTCCCCATAGTACAAGAAATGAAACTTACTGGTGACTGACCCTACCAATCAATTTATTTTTCCAATTATATTAAAAAAGTAAAAAAAAATTTCAAAGCCTTTTTCTTAGACTGAAACTGGGTCAAAAAATAAGTCCAGAACTTATCTTTAGATCAACACATTATTTTTAAGGTCAAGGAAAAGTGGCAGCAGAAATTTAAAAAAAAAAAAATCAGAAAACACCCTACCCAGCAGTTCCACAACATACAGAAAATAAGAGGTTATATCACCAGCTAAATGTAATAAAACAGAGATTTAATGCTCAAGCGTAGATAACAGCATATTCTCTTATCTTCTTTCCATATATGAATCTGTTGCTGTATCACTGCATCAGTACAACACATTGCTGCCGCTTATCTTCCTGGTTTCATCTATTTACCAAATTTTCCACTGCACATCTCTTTATTTTAAAGAAACTTTATTTTGGCTGATTTGGTAAGCTTCCCTAAATTCACTTACCTGGCACAAAAATAATCCTTGCTAAGAAACAAACACTACTTTCATCCAGATATAAAGAAACCCTTGGAAATAGGAATTGCAGTCTAGAATGAGAGTGTAAACAGCCTGCAACTTAGCAACCTTCCACAGGCCATGGCAACAGCTTGCAGCCAAGAACCAGGAGATGTGTATGACATACTTTGCAGACTAGATCATAGACAGGGGACTCCTGCTACTTAATTTGGTGTGTGTATGTTGCTGTGTACCATAGTAACCTGTTTCCACTTGAGCTCAAGTTCTCACACAGATGCCTCCCCGTTAGCACAGCCATCCCTAAAGGTAATGCCACAGAAACCACAGCTGAGCTGTACCTGGCCCCTAAGTCAGCAACTGATCACTTGGTTTTTCTTCACCTGTTTGAATGAATAATAGATTTTGAAGATCAGCCCCAAACCAGATTAACCAGTCATGTTAATCAACAGTATTACAACAGTGTGTACAGTCCACACTCCCAATATTCTCCGTGTAGAGTTACACTGGAATTACACATACATTGTCTTGAACAGCTACAAGAACACTTGAATTTTCAAATGACATTATCTTTCTCAGTGCTTACTTTTTACTCCTTACTGAATGAAACTATAGTTATGCAAGCTGTCTGAAACTTCTTACACCTATGCCCTCTAAAGTGGTTTTAAGTTTACTGAAAAATAGCACAGAGATCTAATTTTTAGAGATTCCTTCTTGGTTTTCGTTTATACATTAACTAGTCTGCACTCTTCCATAACCACAAATTCTCAAGCTAAGATCCATTAAAGCTTAGTGCCACATAAAATATTGTTGCCAAATGCCTTTCCTATCCTGAGATAAATCTAAATCGAAAAGTTAACATTCATATATTAGTAACAGGCATTAATTTGGCCAAAATTGCATATTTCTCAAGTATTACACTCGTGACCTCAAATTCCAGGTAAGTAGAATTATTTTCTTAAATAACAGGATTAGTTTTTGCTTGATAGCAAATTCCTTGTCTGTGAAACTTGTAGAATAAATCCTGATCTGATCTCTCACTTTTTCGGTTCCAGCCTATAAAACAATGAAATGGGAGTTAAAAAAAATGTATTTATATAGGGATTGTTGGAACTTGTTCCATGCAAAATTCAAGCACTTTTGAGTTCCTGTCAACCAACAATTCCTTGTAGCATGCAGTAGAATATTATGTTCCAAGTTCTCAAGAACTTAACCTTATTTAAAGAATAGGTTTTTTACACTCCACACATTTATGAACAATTTTAATTTATTACCAAATACAGTGATCCCAGTGGCTAAAATATTTCTAAAGAGGAATAGGCAAAGGTAATAGAGCTGTTAGAATGGTGTGATGGCCTGTCTGCATTGACAGGGGCAGCACAGTGAAGCATTTGATGTGCCACTATTAGATCTTTGGAAGCATCCACATTTTAAGTGATTTAAACTGAAAGCAACAAGTAAGCTCTGCACTTTCACTTTGACTATAAGCATGAGTATGCAAATAAAATAATTTTTACCTTTAAGATCAACGATATTGTTAGTGTTCACTACCCTGAACCACATTAAATGACACATAAAATAAACTAGCCTTCAGCATTTTGCAAAGACTGTGGTGTGATAACTCAATCTGTTGCTTCCATAATCAGAAATTCTGAGGGTATCCCTTCTGGCTTGGTGAATTTGACTGGTGTTATTGCCCAGTTCCTCCTCACCAGAACATGAGTGTATTGTGTGAGGTACTGACTGTGGGTTCCAGGTATAACAGAGCACTTGTCTTACCTTTGCTTTCTGAACTGCCTCGCTTTCAGCTGTACACACATTGCTTTCAAACTACATGAATTCTATCAATATAAAATATTAAGCTAAACAAATTGACAGTTTTCTTCAACCCTGTTTCTAAAGGGTGATTATGCACACAAAAGACAATTTAATATTTGCATGTTGATCTCCATGCTCCTTTAGTCACTGCAGATACTTGTTTGTCTCTACCAGCCATCCTCCCATGGGTTGGAAATAAACAGTCTGGCAAGTTATCAGCATCAATTAAGGAAGGAAAAAAAAAAAAAATCAAGCCTGTTGCCACACGTGACCAGTGGAACAATCCATGCTACAGCATGCCCAAAGCCAAGTACTGCAGGAGAGGTGGCAATCACAGACCTATCCACATCTGTACAAAACAATCATCTGCAGCACAGCAACATCAGTATTTGATTCCAGAAAGCTCCTATGCCAAACAGGCATGAGACAGACTTTTTTACATCCAACACTGCAAGAGCTGAGCCCATCATTATTTACCTCCAAAAGCAACTGAGCCAAGGTGGCATATTATGTTGTAACAACTCTGTTATGTCTACCTTCTAATACTTTTCCTTTTAATATTTTTAAGGAGAGAGACAAACCAGTATTCGTATCATTCTGGTCTCCATGTCTTTGTAAGGAAAGTTAAACCAATCTTACTCAAATGAGGTTCTCTAAATGTGTTAAACACTAAACCTCAGAAGGTAGGTTTTTCTTTCTTTGTATTTAAAAAGCATGAAATAAAAAGCATTGACTGTCACTGCCTTCATGTGCTAGCAGAAAGGTTCAAAGTGACTCCGGCAAAACCATTCTTTTTTTGGAAGTCAAAAGCTAAGACTTTATGAGAAGTAACAGATAAATCCATACCCTCCTTTGACTTTATTACCACATAAAGGATTATGTGCCTGTGGAAACATATATTTCATTTTCTGTGCTTTCAGATCATCTTTTTTAAGCCATGGGTATTTAACATAGGTGCAAGTTTTAACTTAAGACTTTATGAAAAAACAGAATTGCTGTTTACAAAGCTATGCAAAATGGTCTTTTACATACATAATTTACACTAGTATGACTGCAGATGAAAAGTCTCAGTGGGAACAGCCAGTGGGATATTACTACTTTTTGAACAATGTCAAGAAAATTATAGACATTAAGGAAAAAGGAAATATTGCAAAGAAGCTCTTCTCTGCCTGAACTCTTCTCAGCCAAGAGATACTGATTCTTTTCGTACTGCTTCCCTCAGCTGTGTTTTTTGCAAAGCTCTGTGGATTTCACTGAAGTTCAAAATCAGCTCAAAATGTAAAGGGGACTATAAAACTTCAGCAACTGATTTAGGTATCATACTTTTTTTTTTTTTTTAATTGCAGTTCTCTGTCATTCAGAAATGCTTGCAAATATAACAGCTTTTTCTTTAGGGACAGGCCATTGACTAGACATCCAAAAGGGAAAGCTATTGAATTATTTCATGGCAATGGACTAGAGTGATGGATGAATGGCACATTACTGCCTAGCAGGGCTTATTTCAGACCTGAAGAGTTAGTACTTTGGTTTAGAACT
Organism: Chamaea fasciata; assembly: GCF_029207755.1. Taxonomy (NCBI): domain Eukaryota; kingdom Metazoa; phylum Chordata; class Aves; order Passeriformes; family Sylviidae; genus Chamaea; species Chamaea fasciata. Next base: position 48,673,079 of record NW_027094088.1, on the reverse strand, counting down.
GAGATGTATTTTAAGCAGCAACCCATGTGACCTTGATTAGGACAGCCTGAAAATTACATGGAAGTCAAGTCACTCATTTCCCCACAAGCACCTCTTTATGTAAATTTAGTAATAGTGTTGTCATATGACAGAATGTGAACATGTACAAATGTCTATGCCATGAATGTGTATAACACATAAACTAACAAACTTCAGATTGTTCTACTGAGACAAAAAACACTCAAAAATCTGTGAAAAGTTGATATTTACATAATAAATCCATCTGGTAGCTACTGGTAGTCTTTCCTAAGTTCTTTAAAGGTTTATGTTCATAGCACTAGAGAATGAGTGGTTTTATATTTATTATTCTATATTTATTAATATTTGCTTTGCGGTAGCACATCTTTGTTCAAACATTACTACCTGCATAAATTCAATGAGATAGAAATCAATTCATTTGATACACTGATCCAACTAAGCATAAATTAACTCTACATGGATTTCAAGGAATTACTATAGTCATAGCTTTAGCATCTTACTTCGTTTAAATGTGACTACATCTATATGATCCATATGGCAATAAATAGTGACTTTTTTTTCCCTTCACAAGCTACATTGTGGGAAAGTTGATGAGAACAATTGCAATTAAAAGCTGTGTGATCACATCTGGGTGAGTCCCCACATAATGAGCCTCATGACAGTTTCAGCTTGAGCACAGCTCTCAAACTTTATCACCATGGATGCAAGTAGCCACTCTAACCTGGTCAAAATATGGAAGAAAAATATGCTCATATAGCCTTCATACAACCATCAGGTACTTTGCTCAAGATCTGAAGTTGCATGGCATGCATCAGTTGGCCACTTGTTAATTTTCCCCAGGCTCTGCTAGGTCACCACAGCTGCCAGGGAATACTCTTTCACTTCATGTGTTGTTCTATGTTCTAAGTACCATAGTTAACAGTAAGTTGTTCAATTGCTGTCAACCAAGAGTGGCTTAAAGTTCAAAGAGAATATTCCAAAGGCAGGCTGTAGCCCTACCTTTAGAGTAGTGGTTTTTAAACCCACTTTTGCTGAGAGCATATGTGTGGTCAGAGCAAAATTAAAGACCAGTTACAATTTACATTAACTGTCAACAACATGATTCCATATTCTCCACCTATTTTGATGATTTCTTACTTACATTTTATTTCATCTTATTTTTACATTTTACATCTACATTTTATAGATGTTCTGGCCAACCTTATTTACCACACCTCTACACAAGGTAACTAATTCATCCAGGTTTCTGTGTGTTATTCTGGGACTAGTTAATGTAGTAGAAATGTAGTAGCCACAAAACCTGCTCCTGCATAGACTCCCTTCCATGGGCAGAATCTCCTGCCAGAAGCCTGCTCCTGTAGGGGCTTTCCACAGACCGCAGCTTCCCTCAAGGTAGATCCACCTGCACTCCACATGGGGTCCTTCACTGACTGCAGAGCTGATACCTGCTCCTCTGCAGTCCTCCGTGGGCTAGAGGAATGACCTGAGTTACCATGGTCTTTTCCGTAGATTTCAAGGGAATCTCTGTTCCCACATCAGGGACCTCCTCCTCCTGACCCTTTGTGTCTGCAGGGCTGTTTCTCTGACATTTTTGTCACTCTTCTTTCACAGCTGGTACATACTGTTTTTCACACTCTCTTAAATGTCCAGTCTCTTCTCACAGATCTTCTTCCCTCTGGATGGTAAAATCAGTAAATCTGGGACCATTTAATTAACTTGAAGGTCAAAAGGACAGTAGAAAAGTGATATTGCCAATCATACAGCTTTTGTGTCTTGTTTTGGCTTTGGTTTTCATTAAAAAGAGGCACTTGCTTATCTACATGCAGGAGACTTCATTTGAACAAAATATAGAAACTGAGTTTTCTGTTTACTTCCCAGGCTCTCCTAACAACCATTGATCAACACTGTTTATACATTAAAAAAAAATCTATCATTGAGAATTTTTCCAGTTGCTGGGGTAGGTTTCTTTTTGGTGTGTTTTTGTTGTTTTGTTTTTTTTTTTTTTTTTTTCTTGGCTGGTTTGGTTCTAACCTGTAACATAAAGGCTTCTGTGTGTACCCAAAAAGGCATCAGCTGAAAAATATGATTACAAGTTACAACTCCATTTAACTGATGTCAAAGGTGCAGGTCACTTGGATAGAGTCTGTTTTATCACAAACTATGGAAGCAATGTTGTATGCAATCCCATCTACTCAGTAGTCTTACTACATTGTTAATTCAAGAATATCCTAGCCATCTGTATATTAAAAAACACATACCCAGTGCTGTACCTTATAAAAATCTTCATTGTCAGTAAAGCCACCATGCTTAGGCAACACGGCATCCAGTCATCCCTTCCTCTTCAAATACACAATGACTTGAAACTCTGGACAGCTGATGCTCATGAACAGCTGTCACAGCCACAGCACTAATATTTTACCTTAACCAAGGTTCAAATCTCTTTAAGCAGCACACTATTTCCTGTTTCCTGCAAAGGTCTCCAGAATCACATGTAGAACACAACCATATAATTAAAATACTGAAGAGAACACAATATTCAGAAGATTACACAACACATAACAATCAAACATTAACACTTCTGAACAAAGTCCAACGTAGGTTCATGCCAGGTCGTTGATTGTTCATTTGCTAACCAGTCACATAATCAGATTAGTTTTGTCCTGCAGCCTACCCCTGTGCTATGAATACTAATGCAACCCAATTTTCATTTTACTAGCAGAATTGCCTCCATTTAAATCACATTAAACTCGAAGGTAGCTCTGCTACTTCTGTTACATACTTGAAAACGTGTATTAGGGGGAGAAAAAAAAGGCAAATATTTAATGAAAAGCATATGTCAATCTATTGCTTCTGTTCCTCTCTTTCACATCCTGCAAAAATCTAAGTTCAGTATGACATTATGATATTATGAAACTGAAACAGTTTTGTGAGGTCATTTCATCTTTCCCTACTACTGTTTTCCTGCAGCTCGTTCATTTTATGATTTAGATAAACATATAAATGTCAGCCCAGTTTAGGACAAAACTAAGAACCAGAACATGGAAATATCCTCAAGGCAGAAATCACATTTTCTTGATTCATTGTACAAATCTAGCCCTAAAGAAATTCTAGCATTCCTATATTTTGCAGTTAAGCTCTGTATATGTGTTTTTTCTGCTACCTGAGGCTGTAAGGAGGCTGTAAACCTCCTTACACCTCTTTTTACTGCTGCATGTGCCACAGCATTAGTCTGCCAAAACAGCAGAGGTGTGGACTTTTGTCATCACACTGCATCTAACGATGATTAATAATGTTTTCTTGACTACCAGGTTATTAGTGAGCTATACTGAATGAATGCTATCAGTCTTGCTCCTTGCATTCCTTAACACATTTTTGGTCTCTTTTTCTAGCAAATATCAATAAAAATAAGCAGATGGATCCTCTGTCTCTGAAGGACCTTACTTTTCTATTATTCTTACCAAATACTGCCTCTGATTCCACCAGCATGTACAATCTACATCAACTACATACCTTGCACTCAGTAGAGAGGACTGTGTTCAACTTGACTAATATTTGATTCAGGAATGCAGGCAGTGCTTGGAGACAGTTTACAACTAAAGCACATTAAAGCACAAGCAGCAGCAGGAAAACTCCTGCTATTATGGAAAAACTGATAAATCCCCATTGAAACACAGCTGCAGCATGTACGAGTCAAACTCCCACCATTCTCAGAGTCTCTCAGAAGACTCTGTATATGCTGGGACTCCATGCCAGAGTTATTTTATCTCTTCATTCAGTTCCTCTCTCCAGTTTGGATTATTGCTTCAATATTCACCACATGCCAAAAAGTCACAGTATGAGACTCCCATTCTTTAAACTCTGCTTTACATGCCATAACTTTTTATAAATCCTATCTGAATATTACTTTTTTCCTCAGTGGTGTAAACAACTGCTAGGTTCTGCTCATCTGAAGATGATCAAAGCTGCCTGAACAGACATTCTGACTAAAGGAATTTAAATCTAATATTACAGCAGGCATTGAACTGTCCACTGAACTTATATCTCATTTTAGAAAATTACATGCAGCACAGAAGAAGTTTCAGCAGTAGTAATCTCAGAAAAACAACCTAAACCACACAGGCAAATCCCCTACAATACTTCAAGCATCAAGAAAGTTAAAGAAAAAATATTTTGTTACACAGCAGAATATCTAATGCAGTTATGGAGAGAGAAAACCAAAATGTGGTCTGTCTAAAAAGTGAAATAGTCAAATGTTTTTAAGGTTGAACCTAGTGAAGTATGGGTACCATTTTTATTTGTAAAGACTATTAATATGCCAGTAACAGCAAATGTCAGGGCAAAATGTCAATTTCTGAGCAGTCTTCTATTTTAATCGTGTTTTATATTTTGCCATTCCATAAGCAGTCTGAAATACAACATTATCTGAACACCCTAAATTTTTGTTTCTGTACTACTCTAACCAACAACTTTCTACAGAAAGCTTTAATCATGAAACAACACACTGAAACTGTTCTTTGCAAACCTGCAGCATATCATGTTGATCAGATAATCTTTCTAATTTATTATTCAGAAAAATCAATTAGAACAAACCTACAAACTACAATATGTGTCTTCAATGTTTTGTACTCAAATCTTTAATTATGGAAGGGAATCTATATTGCATAATAGACCAAAGCAATAGAAATTAGTAGGTAATCTGAAAGTGAATGACCAGTCTTCATTCTGAAATGTGTATAAATATTAATTACTTCCAAATTATGCAATGTTTGAATGTTTGTAAATAGTTTCCCATATATAACTATATGTGGACTACTTACTGGAATCCTATAGGCAGACTCTGAGCACCATGCTTGAACACCCAAAGGCTGGGGACAAACTTTAAAGAAAATACAATCATACTAAAAGAGAAATTCCAAAAGTTTTATTAGGATTTCAACAGACATTGAAAAAAATATTGCATAATGATTGAAAACATAATATTTTAAACAAAGTAGCAATGTGGTATCAAGTAAAAGAAAGACTGGAACAGCTGTCTATGTATCATGTACGGAACATGTACCAGGAAAGGGATATGACATTTTTAAAATTCAAGGGCAAATGTGAACAAGTCACATTTTGATAGACTGACTATACACCATGGATGCTTTACAAACTGCATAGCAGTGTTAAAAAAAAAAAAAAAAAAAAAAAAAAAAAAAAAAAAAAAAAAAAGTTTAATCCTAAGTATACTGTATTCCTGCATTTGGAGCAGTTTACAAGGCAGAGATGTTGTTTACAACATTGTTATTTTAATAGCTCTGGATTCTCATAAAAAATAAACTAATTTAACAAAAAAGCCTGTATCTACATTTGAAAATAAAAAGTGCATGTACTGAGAAATAGTGTTATTTCTTAAGAAGAGTACTTTAAAAGTTCATTTTAATAGATCAACAACTGATGATACTTTAGATGCAGTTCTGCACTGTGCTACAAGCGAGGTTCTAACACCAGGTCCTCTAACTGAACATCCTCTTTTCCATAAGCACCAAGACATGTGCCTGCCTACCATACTTATCAGGGTTCTGGGGAGTTAGAAAGAATGCAGAGTACCAAAACCACCACATTGTTCACTAAAAAATACCAGTAACCCAAGACAGATGTTTTAAAGTAGATTCTGCCATAAATACGAGCATTATCTCCTCAACTTTCAGGATCCTCCCAATCACACAACTACTTTTAAACACTGGAGAGCAGCAGCAAGGAGCCATTAGAGCAAAAAGACAAGAACTGATGAAAGTCTGTCTCCTGCCTTGTACTGAAGAATTTGTGGGTAATGAGCATTTCAATGTGCTCAAAGAACCAGGCTGGAGGTGTAAGATTCCTACCTAAAACCCAGTTGCTATAGTCAGATCTGTACTTGAATCTAGATCCTCCTTTCCAGAGAACTGTGGTAACAGCTAAGAATTACTGCAAATGTTGCCAACTTCCGTAGAGGGTTTACTCCTTTCCTCTCTTCACACAAGAAAGAAGAGAAGTTTTGGAATGAGAACATGCAGTTTGAAGATCCAGGCAAAGCCTCTATTTGAGTTCTTATAATTTCAACTCATGGCACTGAAGAACTAGTTTTGTTTATTTTTTTTTCTGGGCACCTGTAGCACTCTGAATAGAAAAAAGGCAGTGAATGTTTAGCTGGACTGAATTCAGAATGGGAAATGTACAGATACCAAAGCTATGAACTGCAGCCAGACTAGCCATAAACAAGTGTCTGGTACAGAAATTACAAGTAATAAATTTAGCCATCTTTGTAAACATCTCCTCCTTACTAATCTCTTTTTTTTCCAATAATGGAAATACGAACAGTATTTCATTGTTCCAAGCTCTGGTCTGTTTCTGTTTTAGCTTTGTGGCACAGTTGCTAAGTGCAACAGGCTAGAAACACCAAGAGTAATACAAACAAGTTGGAAAGTCAGTTCAAGTTATTAAAGTTTTGCTGTACCAGGCCATTTTTCACAGCATGTATTCTCTGTTCACAAACTCTTTGTAAGATCTTTTCTTATGGAAGACTGGAAGCAAATTGGAGTTATTGGTTTCACAAATGTGGTTTAACATAATATTTCTGATATGCCTTATGCAATTAACAAATTATGTCTCATCTTATGAAGATGATACATTTGCTGTACATACCAGTAATTTAAAATGCTCCTTTAAAAGCAGCATTTTTATAGACAAATTAACAGAGAAGGAGACAATACATCTCACAATACCACAGAACAAGTAAAGCCCTTTCATTAGCTGCACTATAAATTCATAACTGTTCATCACATACTTTGAACTTCTGACTGCTCAAGCAACTTAACCCTCAGCCAACTGCAGGACAAGGAAAATTTTTCTGAACATTTGACATTGATATAATTGTAGGTGTGAGAGTAGAAACTAGTATTCCATGGTTTTAGCTCTAAAAGTTTTGCTCCCAGAAGTAAAACAACTGTTAAGAGTTCAGAAGAAAAACAGCAATTGTTGACATGTCAAAACAAAGTTGTACTAAAAATTAAGCTGCTGTAAATTTGAGTTCACTTAGATCATTCCTAAAAAACCTTTTTTTTTTTTAAAAAAAAGCTGATCCTAGATCACCTGTTAAATAGGAAGAGCAGCAGAACACTGATTTCATGAGAAAAGATGTGCTTAAAATGCTGTGTTTGAGACATCTATTATAAAGTTTTGAATTCTTCTTTATCTTTCAAATATTTGGATTATAATTTCTTTAAAAAAAAAAAGACCAGATACAGAAGGTACAGGATTTGGACAGGACTTTCCTCTCACTACAGTTCAGTGTTTCCTATCCAAATGTGGATACCATTTAGAGGCCATTTTTGAAATGTTATCAGTCAACAGCTACATGGGCACCAGTGAATCAGAAAACACACCTTAGGATTTTTGTTCTTAAATTATATAAGTTAGATAAAACTACCCTGTCCAGCAAGTTCCGAATTTTTCAAACATTAAGGCAACTTTCATTACTTTCCAGCTAAACAGTTTATAAAAAATAAATGTCACTTCAAACCTTATATACACAGTGACAGAGTAGATTTAGCTAGAAAGTATCTTTAGTACATTAATAAAGTGTCTCGTAATATTACCGAGGTTATATCAGGTGCTTGAGTGTATGTGCAATTGGAGTGGCTGCAATACTTAAAGTACTGGTTTGAGAACAGAGCGCAGTGACCGTCCCTCCTTGGTGAGCTCCCGCGTCACACACATACACGGCAGCGGCACAGCCTCCTCTCTTCTCTCCACGGCGTTGTAGCTACACTTCTTCAAGTGGTCAGCCATGCTCACTATGTCAGCAAACTTCCACTCATTCACAGTACAGAAGGCTGTACTGAAGCGCCAGACCTAGAAAATAAGCTGCACTTAGGCTCACAACGTTTTAAGATGCCTGAACTCAGAGCAGAAAATTACATGCTTGTGCTATAAAACTTCCAGGTAATGTTGTCAATAACTCATACTAAAAATCAACGTGACAAAAATACACTATACAGAATTTAGTACTGTTAGTCCCAGGCTGATTCAGACTCCAAGACAATTCTGAACACTGGGAAGAAACAGAGGTAGTATTTTTTGTGTCCACAAAATAGATAGAACCAGAAGTTAAATGACAAAGTATTTTAAGACCAGACACAACAGTTTGTTTCTTATCAACTTTGGCAGCTCCATATGAGTGCTGCAAATACTCTGCAGTTTGGGGTGGGGAGAATGGTAAAAACTGTATTACACAAAGCTTATCCAAAGGTTTTAAATTATTTCAATATTTAAGGCATTCAGTACCAAAGCAACAGATATGATCTCAACAGGTTTGAAAAAAAAATTGCTGTAAACACTACACAGGCAAGGAAAGCAAACTTGGTAGGCAGTCTTCCCACTTCTTTAGAATATTGATATTAAAGCAAATAATGGAGTAATCTTTTAACATTTTAAAATATTGGAAGAAACAGAAGATAATTTACTTACATCCAGCAAAAACTAGACAGACTCTATTTCCACTTCTCCAAGTGTGGAGAAGACAGAGACAACCTGCAGCAATTTTCACTTTTTCTATACAACAACCTCTTTCTTGAAAGGCTACTATACCAAAATCCAGTAGTAACAGACATTATTAAGAGAAAAAGCAGAAACAGGACCAATGTAATACTTTCCATTTCACCTTCAAAATAATAAAAAAAAAAGTAACTTACCTTTTCTTTTACCTGCCAAGAACTTCCTTCTGGGCACCTTCTCTTTTCCCAAAGCAGTATCACCATTCCACGTGCTTGAAGCAAGCTTCCACACACATCTCTCATTAAACGTGACACTCTTGAAAGCTGACATAAACTAAAGCCATCTAGAAAACTAGCAATGTGCTGCAGCACCTCAAAAGGTAGACTACTCAGATGGTCATTGTGTAGTCCAATTAAGCAGCTTTTTGCTGGTTCTACTAATACTGTGGATATACAAGGCTGCACTCCAAACGACCGTAAGTGGCGGTCATGAATAATTTTTGCCCCTTGTGTTGAAGGGCAAAACCTTCGTTGAGAATACGTACACCCATAATATGCCAAAGGACACCTCTGCTCCATCCAGCCATTAAGGCCAGCATGAATGTCTCCATGCACATTCTTAAAATGCGACGAAAATTCATTCCTTCTAAACAACTGTCCACAAACAAATGTAAACATTGAACGCTGTTTTGTTTGGTATCTAGCCACATATTCCAATACCAAATCCAATCCAAGGGTCTGGAATGGACTTGGATTTGAGAGCTGTGGGTTGGCATGATCACATGCAGAAGCTGAAGCTATTTCCCCCACCATTGTATTTGTGGCCAATATAGCAGATGGGAGAGAAAACGTTTGGGTCCCAAAGTCAACATGATACACATCGACAGCGCGACTTTCTGATATCCCCCTACCTCCGGGAGAATCTCCTAGGCAGAACAACAGAGCTGCAGTGATTAGATCAATTCCCTGAAGACCCATAGGATCTTCTGTTATCTCCAAATCTGATGTATCAACAGCTTTGTCTTCTTTTGGTGTTGACCAATAATGGTTAACAAGGAATCTGTACGATCGATGCCGTAAAAGTGAAAATGCATCTATGTTTCTCAATCTTTCTTGCTCCACTTGTCTCTCTAACATTTCTTCTTCATTAGCATTATGGGGAAGTAGCACATGATTAGCACTGCCATTAACTAAGTGATCAGCTGGTATTACTTCAACTTGTGCTGTTACAGGGCAGGAGCTACAAGACTGTAATGCTTCATCATCATCATGAGATGCAGTACATTCACCATTTGCTACACTGGACGGCTGTGAATTAGATATACCAAGATCTTCACTGTGGTCCAACACCTTTGAACATTCATTTTCTACATGAAAGCCATTACACAAAAGTGAGGAGTTACTGAGGTTTAGATTTAAGTCATGGTTTTGCACAACATCATAAACAACATCACAAGAACCATTTTGCTCCATTTGTGAATTTTGACTCAGGCTATCCAAGTTCATTCCCCCAACAGCTCCTACATTATCTTCATCTGGATTTTCAGAGTCAGACGTTTTATCCTGAATAATGCCACTAGAAGCTTGTTCTTTAATCTTGGGATCTTCCTTCATTTCATGTGGTGAAATGCAGAGGTTTGAACTTAACATACCAATGTCCCTTGTAGCAGTGTTCAGGATATCCAGAGCAGCAGCTAAACTCCTCGTAGTTTCTACAGTAGCTTGATAAAGCGCACCATAGGACTCTTCATCTACAGGCATCAAACCATTGGTATGCACTGTATTGGGGGCACTTGATTTGACAGGGGTTTGCTCTCTGGATTCTGGTATTTGATCACCTGCTTTTGACATCATAGTTGCTACTTTAAGTGATTCTAATAACATGCGCTGGTCTTGAAGAGCTAAAGCCATATCTAGCTGCTCCACTTCATCAACATCTTTACTCAGGTTTTCGTAAGATTTGCGGTCAGCATAACTGACTGGCCATCTATTCCACTCCATGGTACAACATACCACACTTGCAGGACATACTTCTAGATGATCAGCAATTTTATTTCGGGCTACTATGAAGGGACATCCAAAGCCACTATTCAAACAAGGCACTCTTTCAAGTGGACATAACATGCGATGTTCCTCAGCTTTACATGAGTGAAAAACTGCTCCACAAACCAAGGGGCAGCCAATCAAATCACAGGAAATGCCCGGCTCTGGTCTGGTCATACAACGACGGCTGACACAGTTCACACAGTGTAAGTGTTGCTGATGTTCCTCCATGACTGTAAATCCAATTCTGAGTAAAGAGAAAGGAGACAACAGCTTAAAATATTACCCAATATTGTTAATATTGACTAGCTACTATTTGCAGTTTTGCATGCTTGATCAGTAGACATTTTAAGAAAACAAGTATGTAACATTTCAAAGAAATGGTGCTTAAAAGATCAGCTGAAAATTAAAACTACACATTTGTATCAGAGCCCAGAACATAGTCTATGCATTCATCTACCAGATCTAACATATGCAACTTTAATAAAAATGTTGTATAATCCTTTATGTGGAATAGCCCTTTTCCCCTGCCCATTGCAAATAGGTCATTCCATGAAAAACAAAGCATGACCTTTGACTATATAGCCAACTACCTAAAATTATAAATGATACAATTACACAGAGTACAGAGACAAAAATAAAGGAAACCAGATTCATCCTCCTGTCCAATTCTCTAAATTAAACAGAGGCAACCTGTGCCCCAGGCTGCCTACTACCACCTATACTGCTGACACCTCTTCTTGAAGTTCTGTTTAAGGCATTCTGCAGCCTTCAGCGAGCATCTCAATTCCGTGCCATGTCCCATTCTCTCCCCACTCCCTGCTTCTGACAGACTGCAGTTCTTTACACCACCTCTTCACTCTTTTTCTTCATCTATAGCCTGTAGCCCCTCCCTTTATTTTTTACAGTAGTTGTTCTACAAGGGTAGCAATAATACTACATAATTACACTACATATTAAATAACTCCTTTTATTTCACTGAAAGCATTTACATAAAACATTAGTTGCCAACATGGTCCTAACTATATGTCCACTTCAACCCACAGAAGTTAATTTTTTAATGCATTCTATGACCACCCTGGTCACAATACCAGCAATTCAAAGTGTAAGGATATCAACAACTCTGCATAACGAGGCCAAACAGCAATAAAAATCAGAATACGTATACGTCCATGGTGCAATCTATAACTACACATTGACACCAATAAAAAATTTGATTCTTTGTTGTGGCATGGAAAAATAAATAAAATAAATAAAAAAAAAAAGAAGAGCAAACTTTGTGTCTTTGTATCATACTTTGAGAAAGTCTGGAACTGCTCTCTAGCTGGAGTACAGGCCCACACAAGTTACCAAGCTCCCCCCTATGCTCTACAAACTCCCTTTCAGAAGTGATACCAGGGATTAAAGTTCAGAGGTATCAGTGAATGACTTGCACAGAGCCAGATCTCAAAAATACTGCTTCAAAAATATATTGCTCAGCTCCATCTTTTCCTAATTCTTCCCTCTCTAGCAAATTTTTTTGAGAAATAAAACACTCAAAGAATTTAAGATTAATAAAAATCGTTCCTTATTCTGCTACCAAGTGCTCTCATGCATTGTCTTTAGACTAAACACTTCAGGTTTAATGCATTAAACCTTCTTAAATTAAAATTACTGTAAACTATAACAAGAAAACTGGTTCTTTTCAAACTGAAGGTAAAAGGAAACAAAAGTGCCTTTTAGACACTCCACTTTAAATAACTGAAAGCATTTAAATAGAAATCTATGTGTCACTTCACTCACTTGTATTCTTTTGTAATGCTTTGAAATTCATGCCAACTTTAAGTAGCAATCAGTCCTCATACCCCCATGCCTCGTAATTTGGATAACTTAAATATTTTAGCCACCCACTCTCCTGAACACTTTTAACAAAAAGCATATGTGCTACACTTAGCAGGCAAAACACAGCTGAATTGCCCCCACCACACCTTAGCATTTATATACTGAGTAACAGTAAGTTTTGAATAAATTGTCAAGTGTATCAGTCACTGGACTCAGTGACTGACTTGTTCAACATTTTTGCAAACCTCTCTGGCACACAACCTGCTTTTGACTTGCAAATTAAGTCAGATAGCATCTACTACAAGAGACTAAACATGTTCAGTAAAGAATGAAAAAATTATTTGACTTCTCTGATGATAATTTTAGTTCTTCCAGCAAAGCCCTCTCTGAGTAATTCTTGCCAAATACCGTGGCTTGTTGCTAGACCAATGAAAATCTCAGAAATTGCCATCAATACTGAAACCAATCTACTTCTCCTCAAGTCAACAGGTGAACAGAGATCAAAAGGAAGCTCTCAGGTACTGTGTGTACTTTAAAGTGCATAAGACAAAATGGAAATAGCACTGAAAAAGACAATTGCTAGTTTATAATACCAGGGCCTTTAGAGAGCCCAGCCCCTGCTTCATCTATCTGAACAGAGTCCTGCTCCCATAAAGCAACAGCCTGCTCACTTCAAGCTGGCCAGAAGTGAGCCACTTGAAGAGCAGCAGGCAGCTGTGTTCAGGGCAGGACTACCTATGGCTCTCTTAAGATGGGACAGTGTGTTGCTAACTGGGCTCAGCTGCACAGGTCACACCTGCCTGTGAGGGTACCTGAGATGACCTCTGCCTCACTGTTGGAGTTATGGATGCTCTCACCCTACCCAGTGGCTTCACCATCCACTTGACAGTACCCCAGGGGAAAAGAGGGCACTCATGTCATGAGCTGCCAATGCCCTTTCCCACTGGGTGGAAAAGCTGACAGTTGCCTGGGGGGTGGTGCTGTCAAGACTCATAGGACTCCCACAGGAGCAGGCGTGCTCCTCCACAGCAGCGAGGGGTAGGCCTGGGCTGCCCTGGGTGCTGCTGCCACACAGCTCCGCGCTGGGCGCAACCCAGGCACGTAGAGTGGGTGGAGACACACGTCCATTCCAGACCCTCATGGCTGCCTGGAGCCCATTCCATAGCCATTGCGACACTTGGACTTCAGTAGGAATTTCACCTCAACATCAGAGGATGTCAAGATGTGTCACATGACAGCAATCTGGGCTAAAATTTTACTGATTTTGGGCAAGGCGGATGAGCCACCTTCACTTAACCCAGAAAGGGGACACGTATCAATTATGTTGGAAATATAGCACACACTGCTAAGCCAGCACTACTATACTGCTTCTAGGCCAAAGCTGGCCCACCTGCAGCAGCTCAGAACAGTCAAACTGAGCTTGCACTTGCCTGCACCGTTTCTGGAGACATACCCTAAATTAGTCAACCATCATTAAATAATATCTTTAAATAGCCTGAGCTTACACAGAACATTCTATTAAGACAGTAAAACATCCTCCTCCCCAGCACACTATCTTGGTCTTTACAAGTCAGATTGTGAAACCTGAGTTGCACAATGATACTGGCTTTTCTCAGGCTCCTGAACTCCTTTCACTCATAAGCTAATATTCATCAAAACTTAATTATTTCATATAAGCAAATGACCTTTCAAAGTACGGAGGAAACAATCTGGTGAAAACATCAAATATCACTAACAAAGTGTGTGAAAGCTAAAGCTGACACTAAAATCCCAAGCCTTATCAATAGCTAGATGCTAATTTGTTCTACTACAGATGCTTCAGGTTGGTTTTATCAAGAAACAATTATGCTCAACATCAATTAAATAACTGAAGTAACTTATTTTCTCAGTTTCTATAAATAAGAATTTTACTGGTCATGAAGAAAGTTGATATTAGTTGCCATTTATCTTAAAATTCAATTCCTTTGGCTCATTTTCTATACATATAATTTAAAATATCTTCAGACACCAGGAGACCATCAGCAAAATATTCACTAAAATTCTGCATTCTGCTTACAAGCCTTAACTCCTCACCACCTGCTAAAAAATTTCAATTTAGTCAGAATGTTACGTTTTATTTATAAATTACTACAAAGTCTCTTTAAATATATTAATGCCCTTTTATGCATTTTTAATTTTAATACTTGAGCTTCAAACTCAACAGCTGTTTTGGGCAGTCATGAGTTGCTGGACTGCTTGAACTACTTTAGGCTTCTGATATAATTCAATTCTTAAATTGCAAACTAAGTGCAAAGGAAAAAAAATAAATGACCCTATCAAACTGGTAAAATAAATAGATAAGACCTCAAGAATTAGCACACTGAATAATCAGCAAATGGCCATGACTCACTCTGTTTTGTGAGCTAACTTTGTAAACCACAGAACTTAGCACCTCTTTCATTCATAGATTAAGAGCATTCACATATGAATAATTTCCCATTAAAGAACCACAATCAATATATCATTAGTATACTATACTGAGAACAAGAACCACCCTCTTCCCAAATATTGCTTTGTAAAGAAAAAAACCTGTTGGGTAAAGGGGAGATAAAGAAAATTCTCGCTGGAGGTAACAAGTCCTTTTATTTCCTGTAATACAGCAAACTGAAAAGGCTAACAAAGAATGCCATTGCTGACATAAAGAAAAAAACCTGTCGGTAAAACATGTATCAATAATATTTACAACGTATCAATAATATTACATGTATCAATAATATATCCCACTGTGTTCCTTGTCACGATATGGTCAGAAGAGAGTGTCACAACAATAACTACAGCAAGAAGAAACAGCTGTTCTTTTCTGATAGTGTAGTGTCAGCAACCAGCTTCAGTTCCTCCAGCTCAGGGTGCCGAAGTACGTACACTTGACTGTTACTAGCAGAGAAACCTAAAAATACATCCCGTTCCAGTGAGGTGACCACTGCTCTCAGAATTTGTGCCATCACTTGATGTTATTGTACATACTATACAGTCAGCTGACTAAATCAGCCAGAACATGCTTTGAAAATCTGTCATAATTAAAAGGATTAAAATTCCAGCTGCTACAGCCACGTGATTTCCAGTTGCTGTTGTAACACAAACATTAAAATAGCATAATAAGGGTTTCAGACACACACAGTGCTTCAGTTGCAAGTGTGAGCTCTCATTTTTTTCTATACCACAAAAACTGTACCTTAGTATTATCAAACCCAAACAAAGCCTGCTTGCTTACTCTCCTATATGAATTCTTTGGGGCCAATAAGACAGGAAATCACAGCAACCATTACTGCTATTGGAGCCATCCATTACACAGTCACCTTTTATTCATCAAACCTATAAAGACACTTCTATAAAATTCAACTGAACAGACCAACAGGTTCCTAAATTACTGCTTCAAGAAGAAGAAGACTAGAGACACACAAGCTGTACTACAGGTTTAAACTCCCAGGAGCATCCAAATCCACCCACAAGCAAATACATGCAAACCATACTAAAATATTCCCTTTTGTTTTGGACACTGCAGAAGTGATGCCTTAAGTTTTTAGCTTTTATATTTTTCAGATCCTGTACTGGATTAGTGTATAACTCTGAACTTCACATAGAGTGCTAGTAAGCTCTCATTACAGTTTGGTCAGACAAAACAATTCTTCCAGGCCTGAGAACTAAAGTCACCATCACAGCCTCAGGCCCTGAAAAGTATAAACCAAAGTTGATTTGGGGGGAACAAACTGGGGGAATGTGACTTCATTACCTGAAGCTGTAATTGGACAATTAACCCTGATATGTAAATAGACCAAACTTATATCTGCCAAAAAAATTTACGACCATCATCCATCTTGGGTGTAGCCTCTGCAAGGCTCCTGCACTGCCCAAGGTGTATCTGTTAAAGACCTTTAATAAATACTCACTTCACTGTCTAACTTTGTCTAGCCTCTGTTCTAAGTAGCCACCCAAGGCATCAGAAGAGACAGCTGTATTTCTCAGTCTTCCATATTTTACCCAAGTTTCTGTCAGGACCTTCTCTTTCAGATGCCAAACTTAAATCCTCAATCTTACACGATACTAATTACCACCCCTCAACCCTAAGTTCATCAGGACAACCCTGATTTCTGTTACAACAAGACAGACCAGAGAAGCTAAAACTATATTCTAAATAGTTGGATGGATGAGTGTTCAGTGCATTCTCAAACATAAATTCATCCACAACAAAGGTGAGAGGATCTTCCCTGGCTGGTAGTGACTGCACATACTAGAATGAGTCTACATTAATTTATCGTTAAGCATTGAACACATGAAAAGAGCTCCAATTACTAAAGCGTACCATGTAAGCAGGATGCTACTTCAACCACTACCATCATGATCTACAGTCTAAAAAAGAGTCAGAAAAAGATTACACTAAAATATGGCTTTTTACTGCAAGAAAAAAAAAACTCAGGGGACACATATTTCTGGAAAGATTCTAGTTTTATCAGTGGTCTAGCACCAAAGGAATATATACTAGCTGCTTTTTTAAAACATAAATCCAAGTTATCTATCCTCCTCACAAACAAACCAGACCAAAAAAAAAAAAAAAAAGAGAAATCTTTAACTACAGCAGAAATAATGAGCACTAGAATTACAGGGAGTTGCAATCTTTTTTATGCCAACCTTATAAGGAAGACGTTTCCATGTCTGCCCCTGCCCCAAATATCCTATCTTCCTAGTGGCAAACCATCTTCCTACCATTCAGAGAATACAGTGAAATTATTTCCTCCCAAATCGCTGCAGCCAAAAAAAAGAAAAAGAAAATAGCACTCAAGGGGAAAAGAACCAAAGCAAAATACTGCTTTGACTGGTGGACCCTCCACTGATGCCCTATGTGTCTAGCTTTGTTACATTTTAGAATAGAAGCTCTGATGAAGTAACAGAACACATTCTTCTATCCCAGTTAAGCCCAGTTAAAAGAGTGCTAAAAATCAAAAGCAAAACCACTAGGCTTTTCTTTTGAGTACTTTTGTGACACATCTGCCATGCATTCTTGCTTCCTTGACAGATTCCCCAGAGAAGAAACCCAAAGACCTCAGTGGCGTCTGGGCACACGCAGACACAGGGACACAGGACACCCACACGAGGACCAGCTGCACTTGCTGCATGGCTCAGGCACAAAAGCACTCTACCTGTTGAGACGGTGAGAGGGCAGAATCAGCTAGAGAACCAGTAGAGTTCATGTGTAAAGCACTTCTGAACTTGAACACAGTGTGACTCCTTGATTGCTGCAGATTCTGCAAGAAATGAGATCAGAAGTAAGGTTTCATTTAGGGTGCAGACATTACTTTCTGTATGTACAATCCCCTAAAAAGGTCATGTCTTACACTGTCTGGGGCTACAAACACTGAATTTTTTTGTAGCTTTTATGGGAATATAAACAAGCTTTTAACAGACTTCCCAAGTACAACCTAAGTTCTGTCATTTTAGCTCATTGCTGTTAGTCACACTGGATGGTAACCTAATTATATTTAAGGTTGCAACAGATTATTAAAAGTTATTATTCTGACCTACTGCACTTAATCCACTGCTCTGACCACTTCAGGGAAAAAAAACACCAAACTGGTATGAAAGATTGCAACAGCTGAAGAACTAAAAGAAATAAAGTTTGATTCTTTTACAAACTGCATTTTAGTCTAGTTAAAATTTGTCCATCTTCAGTCTTCATACATGGGAACTTATTAAGCAGTTGCTTACTATTAAAAAGCTTTTTACTGTAACAAGATGCTTCTTCCATTCCTTCATGCCCAAGGATTACCACTAAAACTTAAGAGGGTGAAACCAAGGTGATATGCCCAAAAGAACAAGATATTCTTTTCCCAATACCAGCTCACAAATCCTTCAGAAAAGCAGGAAAAAAAATAAGCCATTTCTCAGTAACCAGAAACAGAACTACTGGAAAAAATAATACATTCTGTATTACAGTAGGTAGTTTTAACCACCCAAAAGAAACCAAAAATAAATCCTTCTTATGTAATATTTTAATTCATACATGCTGCTGCCGAAGAATTCCTGACCTCTGCGTAGTTACAGAAATCAGGCCAAACATCTCATTAACATACTGTTTCAGGTCTTACTACACAAGTTCATCCAGGTCCCTTAGCAAAATGAGAAAACTACTTTAATGTAAATAGACTATGAAAGCAACTTCTCTCCAACATCCTGCACTGAAGTGCAATGTCATGTATTCTGTCCATATCAAGTTATTTTTTCTGTTAAAAAGATATCCTTGTTAGCAGACAATGGCTTGACTAATAAGCAGCAAAATAGACAGCACACAAAAAAAATTTTAACAGACATACCCACAAGAATACCTTATCAGATTACACTGAAGTAGAAATGATGCGAGTTTGTCTCAAAATATTTTGAACAATTTGAAGTAAAACAAAAAAATAAAAGATATTATAAGACAGTTTTAACAACTTCAATCTATTCTATTTTCAGGCATCTCCCTATCTTATCAAATGAAAGACACTTTTCGCAGCAACTGTCAGGCTTTTCCACCTTCCAAGCTGCTTGGCTTTAAAACCAACAAAACAGTAAAAAACAAACAAACAAAAACAACCCCAAAAAAACAACAACAACAAAAAAAAACCACCAAAAAAAAACCACCAAAAAAACCCCCCACAACCAGTTTTAAATAAAACTATTGTCTAAACAAAACCTCACCTATCTCAAACAGTTGATGACAGAAAGCTGGGAATATAACTCATAGCGAGCATGTTATACCAGCTCCTTCAATATGTTTCCAATATGAATGGAGGACTGGAAAACACGAGCATCTTCACTACATGTTTGTACAGGGTTTTAGGACATACCATTATTCATTGATTTGTTATCTCTAATATCATTTAGACCTCCTTTTCCAAATGTCAACAGGCTTGATGTTATTTCTTTTTGCCCAAGGACTCCAGCTGAATGATCCTATCCAAACACATTCCTTATCTGGTTACAACAGTGACTCAGACAAAACAAGGTTTTGTAAGAGTATTAAAGCTTTGCCAATAAAGCACACTCCTATAAAGATTCTATTTGCAATGAATCTGTCACACCAACAAATTTCTCTGTCAAACAGGACTTTTGGAAAACTAGAGTTCGTACTAGAGATGTTTCTAAACAAACAAATAAAAGCCTGAACTTCATCAAAACACCACACACCTTCCAGGACCTCTGTATTAAGTCTGAACCAGGTATCACAATCAGCCTGAGCCACTACCTAAAGTTTTACATGAACAGCTTTAAGTACACCACTCAGAAACTTACTTCACCAGGCCTCTCATTCTCAAGCCTTAAATTTAGACCTATCATTTTTTCATCATAATTTCACATTAAGAGCTGTGTTGGACATTTGGTAAGAAACAGCACAGTCTACTCAACTGGATGCTCAACCCCTACTGACTGTAGGGGTTTGCAGGGTCCCGAAGCTTCAAACAGCATTAACAGATTACTATAAAAATATGAAAAGACACCAAGTGTCACATCAGAAACTATTAAAAACAGTAGCTTGCAAAGTAAGTCAGAATCTAGAGCTCCTCTGCCATTTTAACCCTCTTGGCCTGTTTCAGACCAGTTTATGCTACAAGACTTTTCAGTCTTTTCTTTCATTCAGTACTGAGTCTAGACAGTGTCCTGCCACTTAGGACAGCTTACACAGATTTCTCTGTAACCATCAATAATGTAAATATTCGTTTCTTTGTGGCCTGTTCAGGAATACTTACCACCCCTTCTACAATCTATCTCACCAATAGATACATTATTCTTTTTAAGCAGATAAGGAAACTGAAGGGAAATTGTCACCAGTACAATGATGACTATACATGATTCCCTGCTCCCATCTTTATTCCACTGCATCTCATTGCCAGAGGCAGACAGCATTTTCGTCCTTTTAGACAGAGCCCACCAAAGAAATAGGTCTATCGATATGAGGGAAATATTGCTCTCTTAGTTCAACTGGACTGAAAGCAAAACAGGGTTTTGATTTTCTTACACAGCTGAAATCTGCAGCAGCCACAGGAACTCATTTGAAGACTAATAACCACATGCTCTCTTATTCACAACGTTGTACACGACATCCTCTGTTGTAGACACTCTTTACAGCATAAAAACCTGGCTGTTCAAAAGCATGCAGAGATCTTGTCCAGAAACTTTCCAACCAGATATTGCTTGTTATTTTGCCCATTAGACTTCTCACGGCAAAGTAGGAGGCAAGGGAAATATAACCCAAATTTAAGAAGCTAACTGACTAAATGCAGAACTTAGTGCAAAAGAATGTTCAGGCAGCAGAGTAAAACCATTGCTTTTGCACAGCCTTTGCCTATTCTGCTGGGATTCTCCTGTTCTCTAACACCTTCTAAATTTGGAAGCAAATGGGAGAAGAGACCCCACAAAAAGTTTCAGATTGCAGTACAATCCCAATTCACTCTCTAATCTGTTTCTTCTCTCAATGAAACTTGACCATTATGGAGAAATTCCACATAGATGTTTACATGCACACAGAGTGGAAGACAGAGTAAAGCTGCCAGTGCATTTTTCAGTATTCCAGGTACTCGACTTGCTTATCAACGAAGTTCTTCTAGTATTTTTTTGTACTTCTGCGAGAGGGGTGCAGAGGGGAAGGCCATAAATAACTGACATCCTTCTCAAACGGGATGCATGAACCTTAACCTTCCAAATCACAGCACAAGTTAAGGTGTATCACTCAACCTGAAGCAGAAGGCAGCAGGTGGCCAGGTGAGGGACTTAACCATCGAGCATTCCACACCAATTCTAGAGAAAGCCGAGGAGATATCTTGCCTTAAGTGCTAGCACAAACAAGGTGAGGCTGTTACTTCACGGGCACTGGGTTTGGACCAGTATGCTAACAAACACTTATCTGGCATATTAACAACATAATCACCGAAAGGGAAACAAGGATTATGAAAAGCTCCTCAGCCAAATCCGAGCACAGCTTTACAGAACAAAAGACAGCCACCTCTCCAGCCCAGGGGTTATTTCCCTTAAGAATTCTGAAGACCTGCTGCGAACAACAGCGACACTAGAACTTTTGGAAGTGAGGCCACACAACTGTTCCAACAAGCGAGCCGTTCAACGAGCTGCTGTCATCTCCCTGTCCGCTTCTGACTGCCGACCGTGGGGTTACAGGAGTACAGCCACACAACCCCCGTTACCTTCATCGAGGAGGGAAACAAAGGCTCCACCGCACGTCAAAAAACTGCCATTAAAAAACGGGACTGAGAGAAGAGAGAAAACACCACCTCTTGCACGGTCTGAGCCCATCTACTCGAAATAACACAAACGCGGGGGATTAGAGAAGGATTTCAGCAATACCTCTGGATTATTTGTTCTCTTCCCCCTCCTTTCACGCAGAAAGGCGACTCTCCGACTGCGGTCTCACAGCATCAGGCAGACCCCGGCCCTATGCCCTTTCCCACGTGCTATCGCGACACCCCGACAGCGCCGGCAGCACGGCGGGGTCAGAGGAAGCGGCCGCGGCATAGCTCGCTCCGCCGCCACCCGTGGGCCCAGCGGCAGCGGCCACCCTACACGGCCCGGCACGGCCAGCACACACCCGGCTCCGGGCCCCGCGGGGTACGGGGGACGGGTGAGGAGGAGGCGACGCCGGCGGAGCCGCACATCGAGCCCCCCGCGGCCCCCTCCGGCCGCGACATGTCAGGGGCGGCGGCGGGGAGGGGCCCCCGGGCGCTCGGGCCCCCGCCGGGCCGCCATTTGTTTACCGCCCGGCTGCCGGGCAGCGGGCGCGGCCCCGGGCGGGACGCAGGGCCCGGCTCTCCCCGCCAGTCGCGGACGGCAGCGGCGGCTCACCCGTCCCCGTCGCTCCGCAGGCAGACAAGCAGGCACAGGAGCCTGCGCTGCGCCCGGCGCTTTCCCCCCGCCGTTCTCCGACCGCCGCCGCCGCGCTCGGTCCGCTTCTCTTCTCTTTGCTTCGCTTCGCTCCGCCCCTCCCGGCCCGGCCTCGCCGCCCGCGGGGCTCCCGGCGCGGCCCCGCTCCGGCCGCGCCCCCGCCGGCCGCGCGCGCGCGTGCCAGGGCCAGCGCCAGCGCCAGCGCCAGCGAGCGCGGGGGGCGGGGCCGAGGCCCGGGAGCGCGCGCGCGCCGGCGCGGCCCCGTTGGCCCCCGGCGGAGGGGGCGGGGTGCCCGGATGTCGCGTGCGCGCTCCCCCCTCTCCCCCCCGCGCGTGCGCGGAGGCGGGCGCGGCCGGCACCGGGAGTGGCGTGTGGGGCCGGGAAGGCGCCGCGGCCTCGGGACTCCAGGCCCCGCGCTGCCGAGCCGGGAGCCCGTCCCCGGGCCCTGGGGTCGCTGGTCCGCAGCTCTCCCGAGCCCTCCTGTGAAGGCGGTGGCGCGGGCGGAGGGTACGGCGAGCACGGCTGCTGCCTTGCGTCCAGACAGCCCCGGTTTGCTCCCCTAGGGCCGGATCAGCAGCCTTGGTTCCAGAGTAGATCCAGCACCAGCACAGTCCATCCTGTAACCAAAGTCACCTTTTCTGGGTCTCTACAGGCGCTGGGCCTTGCTGAAGCTGTCACCTCAACAAAACCTTTCCTGCCAGCCGTCACAGTACGCCTTTTGGTGTTACTGGCAATGCTCCTCTAACACCTTTCTTGGAGTGTGTTAGCTTTAGTTAGTGTGACCAGAACTTTATTCCCGGAAACTTGGCCATGCACCCGCAGGTGCTGGTTGCTGAGCCTGCCTTTGCAGGTTCTACCCTTCGGCCTATGGAAGCCAGTCCTTCAAGGGGCTGTAACTAGGTATGAATTATACAGGGTGTTACCCCTGTAAGGGGTCTTATTCCTCATTGCATGCCATGTGTTAAGGGGCTGCAGTGTATCTTAAAAGTCCTCAGTGAAAAAAAGTTTAACTTGGACCATGCCCTTTCTTCAGAGGGAAAATATTAAATGTCCAGCTAGATGTGTTGTGGCCGCAGAAGACAGAGAGTGAGGAGATTAGATAATTGACAAGAAAAAATATTTTTTTCTTTAAATTTTCAGGAATACCTTCTTGGTCTGCACCGCGTTTCTGAAGACCTTATTTCTCTGCCATTTCTGTAAATTTCTGTTGGAGAGAGGTTATACATGTTTAAGATATAGCAAAATAGATTCAATCTCTCAGCACCCACCCCAGGTGTGGGGAGTAAGTAAAAATGTGACTGTTTCAAGTTCGACATTTATCATTTTAGAAGAGTCTTTCTTATTCTAAGGGAGCATGAAGGAAAGGCATGAGTAATCATTTCCATGTTAGCTATGTAAGAAAAAATGTAAGATGACCTTAATATTGAGGCATCATTGCCAGCACTTCCTATAATAAGCACTCTCAGGTTTGCCCCACCCTTATATGACACCCTTGATCTTCCTTGATCCTGAGGACAGGCCCTTTTTCCCCTCATAGGTTTGATTATAGGATCAGTGTATAATAATCTAGCCAAGTGAGCTCCAGAGGATGGTAGGGATTGGCACCATGACTCAGAGAAGCCAAGCAGAATAGTTTCATCTGCTCATCAGACAATTACATAAATTGCTGGGCAGAATCCATGCAGACAGTCACTGGTTTTCACAACTTACTCTTACTGGCAATGCCTGCTGTGGGACAGGTGAGGTTACTGTGCTGCTTATTCTCAAAACAGTGGAGTGTGCTCACTGGCTGGCTGAGGTATTAATTACACGGGCTGTTGCAGTGCTTTTGTGGCTGGCTGGCTCTGTCCTGGAACTGTGCTTCTATGATAGAAGCTGGGCTTTTTATTTTAATTGCTTCTTTTGAGTGAGGAGAATGAATTTCTGTGGCTTGGACTTCCTTTCTCATACCTCAGCTGAGACTTGTCTGGTCATTCTGCTTCTTCTCTAATACTTTGGTGCATATTCTTGCTCATGGTCCCATGGTACCCCACCTGACAGTCATCATCATTCTCATGAACTGCTGTTTCAGGTAAACAGGCAAGTTTTAATCATACCATTTGGCTAGTACCGCTGACCTACAAACCAGGAGGTCTTTGAGAATTCACTGGGTGAACCACTGGAGGGGTTATTTTTTACTGGCTTAAATCCAAAATGACTGGAACTTCATTCTGGTTACTCATAAATGGAAAATGTCTGGTCCACTATTGTTCTGTACATGATCCTGTCACCGAAGCCAACAGGAGAGTGAAGTGTAAATTAATTCTTGAGGCAGTGTGTTTTGTGTCTTTCCCTTCATCTGAAGTAAAGTCTATGTCAAATGCCAAGGCAGTTGTGAGGTGTGCAAATGATCTCCTGTAAGCCAGTGGCTGTATGTGAAATAAACCACATTTATTCCTAAGGTTGTGGGTAGTGCAATTTGTTTGCTGTCATTTTCTATGAAATGTGAATTATTTAAGCACTTTCTAATTTCAAATTCAAACTATCACAGTCGCTTTTCACTGATGGGTATTCATGTCTGGAAGTTCTTTCAACATGGAGATATAGAGCGGGAAGACAAATTTCAAGTGTTTCTGAAATGCATTTGCAAGTAGATTTACTAATGTGAGCATTCGTATTTAGCAGTGTGTAAAAATAAACAGCTGAGATCTGCCCACAAAGCCACATATGCAATTTGCACAGCACAGCTTTGACAGCAGGATGTTTCCAAACAACAGAGACCTCAAAAGAAGTTTTTTGCAGCTCTTGAGCTTGCGTTTTCAACCTAGGACCATCAAGTCTGATACTTACTTTAATGCCTTTATGTTTATATGTCTTCAAGCAAAGCCCCTCGTTTTTAACAAGGTGCATTGTCATTAAAAAAAGGCTATTAAATAGCCTACAGACATGAAGTAGCATAGTAATCATAGTAATACCTTTTCTAAAGCTTTTTTGAGTTCATTTTAGAACATCTGGAACATTAATTATAAAAGAAGCTGCTTGATAAGCTAATGAGTTTGGACATTTTATGTTGTTTCATCCTGTTCTGTCTTTAGCATAAAAAGGTTTTTTGGTAGGAAAATCTACCCTGTGGGGTCAGGTGTATCAATGTCAGCACAGTTGCCCACTTACCTAGTTACAACCATTAAAGCTGCAGTGGGTGGTTGCTCCAGTTGTTTTGTGAGAATTCTTGGTCCTCTGACTCAGGTTCTGGGATATAAATAACTTGAGAATCACAGAATGGTTGGGGTTTGGAAGGGTTCTCTGGAGGCCATCTAGTCCAGCCCCCTGCCAAAGCAGATTCACCCAGAACAGGTTACACCAGATTGCGTCCAAGCAGGTTTAGAGTACTTCCAGAGAAGGAGATTCCACAACCTAAAAAAGTCAATGAAATTTTAATCCTGCCAAATTGGATTCCCTTGGTTGATTGTAGACTTAGGAGGAAGAGTGTGATTGTTAGAGGAACATCACAGTGGTGGTCTTCTAAACAAAAGAAACTCAGACTGATTCCGTGACACACATGAAGGATACGATTTTCTGGGAAATACTGCCTCTTCAATTCAGGAGTTGCTTTCATGGGGAGGAGCTGTTTTTAGCCATGCGGGCCTCTCCTGTGGTTTCACAGGGGCTTCATCCTGTATGATCCATCCTCTGTGAGAGGATGGATCAGATTCCAGTCTAAAGGGAAAACTGTCCATGATATGGAGTTGCATCTTCCATTATGGATAGCAGCTAGGCTAGACAGGACTTTAGGACTGAATTGTTTCTGAAGTTGTGTAAGTACAGCATAGGCATAGGGAACCTGATGGAGCTGTGTCTGATTTGGATAATGGAAAGACAGAAGAGATGAAGCCTCTGACACCACATTTGAGAGGAGCTGTATGTCTGGCTGAGTTTTACATTGCAGCATCACGAGACCTCTCTGATCTCATGGCAGGTTTGACTTGGAAGCTGCAGTGCTCAGAAGGATCATTGCATCTCCTGGGCTTTATAGCCCAAAACTGGGTTTTAGCAGAGGAAGAGTGCCCCATTAAACAAATAAAATAACAGTGGCATAACATCTTCACTAGATGTAATTCTCTGTGGTACTAGTAAGTTCTTTTTTATAGCTACACTTCAGCAATTTTTATCTGTTAGTATTTTGTGGGGAGACATTGTGGGGACACAACTAAGTCACTCTTTATCACACCCACAGCTGGGAGGGCAAGGCAGTTCCTAATCTTGGATAATTAACACAGCTGTAATGTATTAAGGGTGAGATTGCCTTTAGTGCTATCTCTGTTTGTCTCCCCACAGTCTGTCTCCCCACAGTACTTTTATTTTTTTCATGTGTTTGGGAATGTTCTAGTTCTTAGTTCTTACAACCTTGCCATCTTGTATGACCTCTGGTTTTAGTGATTCCAAGCTACATCATTTGTTTAGAAGTGAAAGCAAAAAGCTAGCTAGCATTGACATGGATGATTAATTCAGAAGACTTAGAAAGATTCATTCACTAGTGCTTTTAATTTCTTTTCATTTTTTCCTTAAAAAACTGAACTGGTGGCGTGACAAATGTCACTTCAGTGTTTTATCTGAGGTGGAAAGGAGCTGGAGGTCAAGTCATGGAACCACTGAAATGTTTGAACTTGTCATGCAAGGGGGAGCAGGGATGAGAACATCATATACATGCTACTGCCTGCTGCACAACACCACAGCTTATTTCTGGCTTTGGCAGTATCATGATAGGTGAGAACAAGAGACAGGACTAACAGGAGTGCACTTAGAGCTCATTCATCACCCAGTAAACTATAAACCATTTGTGCCTCAAAATGTGTGACTTTAGTTCCTATCAAAACTTACTGACAGGGAGGCATGGTAGCTCCCAGCCCTTCAGACGGATCAGGAAGCAGTGTGCTTATTAGTCATGCAGGAACATCTGGTTGGGCTGTGCGCACATGTGCTAATCCAAAGGACTGCAGTGGCAAGGAACGCAAGCCACAGCATGACGTGTGCATGAACGTATTTAAGGTTTTTTTGGATTACAGGAGACTTCAGTTTTTAATCTCAAGACTGCGATAAGAATTCAACTTCAAACCAGTGTCACGTTTTTTACTTTAAAAGCATGATGGTGATTTTCAGTAGGCTACATAGAGCTTTCCTGTTTCTAGTGAACCACTTAGTTGGAATTGCTTCCCTGTTGGCTGTTAGCTTCTGCTTAATAGGACCATAAGAGATTGTGTGAGTGGGAAATGAAATTGAATTTATTATTTCTGGTCATTCTTCCATAATTAGTACAATTCTGATAAAAAGGCAAATTATAAGGCGTGTATATGCTTCTCTAAAATGAAAAGTCAATTAATGCGTGAAACTGCTTGCTCAGGAGCAAAAGCTGAACAAGAAGAGGAAGGAACAGCTCTACCAGCTCTGAGGCCGTGTGTAGGAGCTATCTCCTTTCAAGAGAGGGCTCTGACACCTATATATACAAACCAATATATCATGTATTCCAGAGGCACAGAACAGCTTGTCCTGCAGCCAAGGCAGGACTATCTGCTGCTTAGAGTTGTGGAACACTAACCTTTTTTGCAGACAGGCGCATTTGAAGTCATTTGAGGTCAGCAGTGGCCTGAACCTGCACACGAAGACATGGAGCTGCAGATGGCCCAGGGCAGCTTGCACAAGTGTAGCTGTACTGCTCCTCATTTTCCACCACTGCAAATCAGTGCACTTCTTGCAAAAGTTGTGTTGGTTTTTTGGTGTTTTTTTTTTTTGCAGAAGTATTGTTCGCAAAGAGGTACTAACAGTCTCTGAGTAATAATTCCTAACCAAATATGATTTTAGTCATACAAAGGGCTACACCCAGCAACAAGAACAATGAAAGTAAGTTAGTGGGGCTTTATTGACTCTCCCAATTGTACATAGGCTTCAGAACGGTTATCAGCAATGCTGATCACATCCAAACTGGGGAGGTTTATTTGTACATACTAGTGTGAATTGCTAGCATGGTAAAGAGCATACTAGAACAAATGCCAGGATTTGAGCTCTGGTTTGAAAGATCTATTTTTACTTAATGAGCTTGAAAGATTTCTGTTTCTTTGTCCTTAGTATTTGCACATTTGACAAGAAGAAATGTCCATATTTGCTTATATTTTTGTCTATTATATATATATTTACATAGAATACCTTTAAATATTATATTTCTATGCTGTACATAATTATATGTAATTTCTATATATTATATAAAAATAAAATTATTTTCTTGCCAGACCTTACTCTTACATGGAACAAACTTCCATGCACATCAGAAAGTCTTGAGTTTTGGTGTCCAGATGCAAAGACAAGTAACCACTGTGGCTGTTTCAAGGATTTGGTAATACGCTGTTACCTCTTCATGACAAAACTGACAGATGTATCACAAGAGGAGAAATCAGAGGCAGTTTTGGCATGACAATGTGGCTGTCAATGTGATCCTAGAAGGAAGAATTCCAGTAGGATTTAACCAAGGGAGTAATATTGCAATGAATGCTCATATTTAGAAGTATATGGGCAAAATGATGTATGGTAACAGTTTAATTTAAAGTTATTTGTACAATTTGCCTTTTAAAGTAATGTCCTTGATTCTGTTTTTTTTTCTATGCAGGCTGATTCAACTGAGACTCTGCACAGAGAAGATAGGTTATTCCTTCATATTAATTGCTTGTGCCTGCAATGACAGGTTAAATCTGGCATCCTGCACACTCCCTTTTCCCAAGGACAAAGCCTTCCCTCTCCCCAGGCCCTATATATAGAGATAAAGTTCTAGGGAATGATGCTGGGGAACTCCAGTGAGCAATGCTAGTGAATCTCTCAGCATCTTGGTTGGAATGGGGAAGGGAATTCCCCAAGTGCTCAATCATCTGGGGAAAGATCTTGATATGCATGTCATTGTCTTGATTCAGTTCTGCAAAAATAGTGAATTTCAAAAACAAGACTGTGAATTAAGGAAGAACTTTCACCATCCATAATAAAACAGATCAGGATTCAGAAATTCTACCCCTTTCACACCCTTGCAACATACCCAGAACTGAACATCCAGGTCAGCTGCACAGACGAAAATAAAAACTTGCTTCACTGATTGGGCTCTCAGCCCATAACTCCCTCCCATCACAGCTGTGCATAGAAGTTACTGGGGCTGTAGCTATCTCTACTGCTTCATAAACACATGTGCTGGAGGCTTGGGAATGTCCCAGTTAAAGATATTTTACAATACCAAAGAAAGAGGTCTGCAGAAGGATTAATTAGACAGAACTTCAGTTTCTTGTCTGGAAGCAGGAGACTGAATCTTGTCAGATGTATGGACCTTAGACCTCGTAAGTGCAAACAACTGCAAAAGGCTGAGGAAGGTCACTTGCTGTATGATAGGCTGAGAAATCATTGTCACTTTGTTCCAAACCCCCAAAAAATTGCATGGCAAAAATCTACCCTATTCCACAAAGAGAAGATGAAGTCAGCTACTGCAAATAGATGCTGATGTTATAAGGCTGCACATTTTGAAGAAGATAGAAGGTCAGCAATGCATTTTTAAGGGTTTCTTATCCTCCCCCATCAGTTTTATTCGTATTGTTGAGTTAATGCAAACCAGCTATAGTTTCTAGTAATAGACACAAAAGGTCTATTACTATAGGTCTCACAAAAGGTCCCTTTAAGACAACCACTACTGGATAACCCCCTGTGATGAAATCAAGACCGACTCTGCAGATACATCTTGAGGAGTCTTTGTTTCTCACATGAGCAATAATCAATATGGACTATGCCCTGCCCCTCATGGTAAATGATCTCCTTTTCTTCATAATTAGATGAGGCTAGATTAGGTCCTCCTAGGAAAAATAAATCAGATACAATGGTAAATTACTTATTTATGCCCTTTCAAAGTATTTTATGATGACATTGGTTTGCCAAGGTTTTGAATCACAAAGTGAACTAAGCACTGGTTTAACAGGATCACATGTTCCTGAAGTTTTGGGGTTTTTGTCTTTCTAAAAGAAGTTGTATGGACAGCTTACATAACAAAGTCTGAAGCAATAACTGACATTTATATCTGGAAGCAGGAGCAAACCCTAGTACTGTTTTTCTCAGACTTTGTTTGTTGAGTGTGTTTACAATCTTGTGACTTTCAGACTTAGCATCTGTTTTGGAATCTGTTTCTAAAATGTCACAGTGTCTTCTGCTTTGATTTCTTCCCTTGTTTAATGTCAGTGTGGTGACTTTCAGAGATATCTTTAAAGAGATAAACTAGTTCATAAAACCTTGTTGCCATGAGGCAACTGCCATTAATGATTAAACCTCTACCACCTGAAACCTATCAAGTAGGTACTGTATTTTGTGTCATGGTATCTCAGAAGCACCAGGAACATGATATAATATTTTCTCCTCTGATCTACAAAGTATTCTCCCTCTGGGCTTTGAATAATAAATCTTCTTGCTATTATCATCACTATAGGATGCCCCAGCATAAAACAATCTGTTCTTCTGGAATATTATAGTGCTCCCATTAGAGAACTCCTGTTTCAAGACCCCATAATTCATTAGCTGAATGCTTGTAAATGTCACCTAGTTATAACTCCTGTAGGAGCAAGTACTGTCGTGTGCTTTCTGGCACTACATGCCTTGTCTGATCAGACAGAGACAGATTCTTTGCTGCTTGTTTTCCTTTGGGACTACAAGTGTGTAATCTAAGCTGTAAACTACCATCACTATGGAACTTCTCTTTTTCTGTGCACATCACACAGGCTGCTCTAGGAATAATATAAAATATCAGTCCAAATCATGTAGACAAACCAAAAATTGATTTTAATAGGATTTTTGCTTCTTTAATCATGGTTAAATAGTTCACTGTCTAGCTGCAAAAGTAAACCTAACGTAAAAACGTGTGCTGATTGCTCCACAGTTTCTTTTCTGCCAAGTCATTGCACAGGCTTGCTGCAAGAAGTATTATTCCTGTAAAGGGGATGCTAAAACCCCGTGGTTGAACACTGCTCTGGGCTAAGTATCGGCTGAATTATGGCAGCTGGGATTCAGAAACTGCCATGTAAGAAACCTGCTCTCTTGGCCTAGCAGTAATGTAACTTCATCTTTACACTCTATTCATCAGTAAAGACGGTGTTTCATCCTTGGCAGCTTTTAGGCAACTATATAAAATAAAAGCTATGATGCAGTTGGATCCACTAAGCTTTTAGACTGTGGAACTGGTTTTATCAGACATTGAAGTGGCTTAACTAAACAGCAGAATGCAGTGACTGGACTTGATATTCATGCATCCCACAAAACAACCTAACTGGGAACTGAAGGAATCAAAATCAGACTGAGAAAAGCAGTGAGAATTTGCTAAATTTCAATAATAAAGTGGTTACTTATTCAAAAGGCTCTTTAGAAAAAGGTACAATAATTCCATTTCTCTATTAGAAGTCCCAATTTCTGCTTCATTTGCAAATAACAATTTTAATTTTTTATACTACTTTTTTAAACATTTTTAATTTTCCTAGATTTGCCAGAGGATAGAAAAAGTGAAGGACTGCAAGGAAAAAAAAATCTTTTTCTTTTGTCTGCGCTTTCTTCTGTGAGAGTTTGAATAAAATCAAAAACCAAGAGCAAAAATTCCTGAGGCAGACTCACAGTATCTTTTTCTAAGAACAAGGAGATGTCTAAACAACAGTGTTGGCCGCTGTGTTGGATGTCATACAACCACTTGTCTCAGGTGTGTTTTTACAACATTTCTTGCCTCCCCTTGCCCATGCCTGTTGCTCAGAGATCCCTTCCAGGCCTTCCCTTTGAGGCTGGGCAGCCAAGGGGACTGCCTCAGGGGCTGGAGCAGGTAACCTCTTTGCTGTCATTCCTGAGATGGATGTGATTTAATCCTTGGAGTGAACAAAGACCTCAAAAGTATTTTAATACTTGTTCAAAAAACTGTTTCAGTGAAATGCTGGGCTCCTTTCATCTGCAGTCAGTCTTTGTGTGAGACTTCTTGCAAATATTTGGCTGTAGATTAAGGCATGTTTTACACCACTGCATATGTTTATTGAATTTTAGAGAAGAATACAATATTGTCAGTTCTCAGTATCAATGAAAAAAGGGGGGTTTTCTTGTTGGGTCAATTTGATGGTCACAAAAGAAAATGGATTCCTAATGAGAGGTGTAGATCCCACTCCTTATAATCTGGATATTCTGTAGACATTACAGATTTTATGATAATCTTCCATTATCATAAAAATAAATAAAAAAATCTTAGCCAGAAAAACTTTTCTGCAGAGGAGAATTGGATGACAAAGTAAGTGAACTCTGACTCCAGGGAATGTGGCGCCATCCTGAAGCAACATGGTTTGGAGTTGAGTTTTTAATGAAATATGCAAACAGGTAGTATACTTGGAGTAGGACAGGGAAGAGTGACTCTGTTATTGTAAATAAATTTGCCTCAATTGAGTTTTTCACTGGCTGAAATATTCAGTGACACTTATTTCTTTTTTTTTTATTTCAAGCCTTTACATGTGTTCGTTTTTCTGCACACTGTAAAATTTAAAATTGTCCCTTAGAGTGAAAGCTATGATGATCATTCTATTGAAAGATTTAACTTGAAACTGCAAGACAGACTACCCTAAAATTACAGTCATGCCTGTTGTTGGATTCATTCCAGAAGTATTTGAGCACTCCCACCAAAAATTGCATGAAGAGTTACATGCACCCAGCTGCAGGCCCTGAGGGAAAGGGTAAAGAATCCTCTGGTGGACAGCTCCTGCTAACTTGCCCATTTGGCTCATAGTCAGTAACCTGCCTCTGCACAGTGGCCCAAAATAAAACCTGATGCTACAAGAAATACTTGCTTCCCTTGGTAGGCCAGAGCTTTTGGCTGAGCTGGAAAACCAGCAGAGATAAGGATTTAGAGTAGAAGATGTGATGGGCAGCTGGGAGACAGCAGTTTAGTGATATCTTAAGCTGGATCAAGAGGAGCTGATGGTTTGTCAGACCAAAGCCCACGTACCTGTCTCTGCAGTCTGCAGCACCAGCTATTGCTTATCCCCAGCTTGTCATTCCATTTATTACTGGCAGATAAACACATTAGCTTAGTGTTTCTGCTCAGATTATCATCAGCGAAAAGGTAATATATTTAAATTATGTCAGACTTCATTTTTGTGATCTACAGAGATGAACTGCAAACTCCTCACAGACAGATGTGTTTTGGGCAGGTATACAGAGGTATCACAATGCAAATCTACTTTTACTTAAGAAGTTTGCTTTCCCACCTGCATTAGCTAGTGATTATTTTAATGCTTTCTTAAATTCTGGAGTAAAATTACATGGGAGCTTACGCAAATATAAAAATAGATATGACTTTATGGTCAGACTGTACATGTTGTTCAGCTAATGATACTGCAATAGAATTGGTCAATATAGAGAACTTATCCTCTGTGGTAGATTTTTGCTTTGACTTTTCCTCTTGACCTGAATTCTTTGAATTGAAAGGATAACTTAAATTTTTTTTGTTGTTCCCCATGATGTAAGAATTCAAGAAATTATTATTTTAAAATTTCAAGCAGCTCTTTTTCAAGTATTTAATCTCATAAAGTAAAGATCTTTGGAATAGCTTCAACCTCATTCATAACCTAATAAGTCCAAATGAAGCACTGATTTTCTTCAAAGCATTTATTCTTTCCGTTATTCTCTTACAAAAGTCAATATATTCCTGTGGAAAATTATTCAGTTTCGTTGTATATTTGCTCCAATAAAAATAAGCAGTTCAAAAAAAATTCAGTCAACCCTGGATTCAGATTAATATTTAATTATTGTATAGGAATACAAGCCTTTCTTCTATAAAGGAGAACTGGACAGCATGGGAAGGTTCTTTTGTTGGTGTGGACCAACAGTTTTCAATGGAAATTATTAAATGTCCTGGAACCTGAAGGAGACAGATACAATTTTGTGATGATTATAAATCCTTAGCTTCAAAGCTATTGTTTGTGCCTACATCTAATTGGTGCTTGTGACAAACTCAGAAGTGAGAAGTTACTGTTGGGTGAAAAATTTTGTAGTATTAGCTGATTCAGACTTTCAGCTGAGTTTACATCTTTTTAAATAGGACAGTTCTTTATAATAAATTCCCTTCAAATTCACTGTGGAAGGAGGCTTAACACAACACATTTCATTTAAGCAACTGGTTTTGTCTAAAAAGGAGAAGGGACTTCGCTGAAATATTTTTTCAACATTTTTACCAACACAAAAGGTGCCAACTCTCAAATTTAAAATACTACTTTTTCTAGAAATCTAAACTCCACTGAAAGTTAGAATGATTTAATAACCTGCAGCTAAATAAATGTTTTCACTTAAAGCAGATTTTTTTTGGGGGGGGGGGGTTGTTTGTTTGTTTTCATTTTGGTTTTTGTTTTTTTTCCCAGTCATTTCATCTTACTTTGAGAAAAAGAAATCCACTGAAATGGATAAGCATTTGAAAGTTGGATGCCCCAGGTATTATGTCTGGAGACAGACTGCTGGGGACAGAAAAGCTGTTGCAGCACAGCGGCAGTGTTGGCAGTTTATGTCCAGGGACGGTGGATTAGTGGACCAGAGCAAATACACAGTGAGAAAGTACCAGGTATGGGCACAGAGCAAAGCTGAGGTCTTCTGTGCAATCTCCTTCTCAAAAGTAGGAGAGCCAGGCAGAGAGCTCCAGAGACAAGAGGAAAGGCAATCCAGGAGAAAATGAGCCACAAAAGTACTGAAGATGCTCTTTGGCCTGACTCTGCTACTGACTCAGGGCAGCAAGGATGCCTCTTCCCTTGATCAGCTACAGCGGGTGTGTCAGATGAGGCTTTGTGTTTCTCAAGCCTCCCATTCTCTGTGATCTCCTCTCTTGACCAAAAGCCATGCATTACATACAGGCTAGGTGAGGATAAAACCTTTCTGGTGATGTCCTTTATTTGTAATACCCATGAAATGCATTTTTCTCTTGAGCTGTTTACTTTTCATCCCCATCTGACATTCTGTCATTATGGGGAAACAACAAAGGGTGCTTTTCCACCAACTCAGGATAGGAAAGTCAAAGGCTCAAAACCCGATGCAAGCCACATCACTCCATCACTCATGCTAATCTAAAGCATGATCTAACTGTGTAATGGAAGATTCTTATGAAAAGAGAAACCTTTGGGAACCAGAATGACGCATGAATAGAGAAACATAAACGGGAGTCAAGAGAAGGACCCAGGGCTTACATCCTGGCGTAGTCATAGTGGTAGGTGTCACTGTGGCAGAAAGGGCACAGAACCCCATGGCAGAGCTTTGTGAGTCATAATCTTCTCTGCTATCTCTTGCCATTTCAGCAATCTGGCCTCAGAGGAAATGTGGCAGTCATTGTCCTTCAAAAATTGTTTTTTTTTGTTTTTTTTTTTTTTTTTTTTTTAATTTAATTCACTCTTAATGAGAATATTTATATTAAACCCCCCTGTGCTTAACAACTGAAATTATTCCTTTGTTACGTCATTAAGCCTCTTCCCTGGACTAAATGTTGATGTTTATGAAGTATCAATGAGAGCTCTCTTCTGTTCACAGTTGGATGTGATGATCATAAAGGTCTTTTCCAACATAAATGATTCTGTGATTATGAAGCACAGTGGTGGTAGCAGCCTTTCAGCATCAGTCTGTCTTCCAGCCTTCACCTCAG
Organism: Chamaea fasciata; assembly: GCF_029207755.1. Taxonomy (NCBI): domain Eukaryota; kingdom Metazoa; phylum Chordata; class Aves; order Passeriformes; family Sylviidae; genus Chamaea; species Chamaea fasciata. The sequence continues at coordinate 48,637,103 of NW_027094088.1, read as the reverse complement.
ATGTATTTAGAAAAAAGAAATCACTGTGATGGATTGACCCTGGCTGACATCAGGTACCCAACAAAACCACTCCACTCCCCTCCACTCACAGACAGAGCTCACTCACCCTTTACCATCACAAGCAAAACAGACTCAACTTGGGGGAAATTACTTGGTTTTATTATCAATCAAAATCAGAGCAGAATAGTGATAAATAAACCCAGTTCTTAAAATCACCTTTCCCCCACCCCTCCTTTCTTTCCATGCTCAACTTCGCTTCTGATTTCTCTAATCTCCTTCCCTGAGTTGTGTAGGGAAAAGTGGAGTGGGGGGTTGCAGTCAGTTCATCACACATTGTCTCTCCTCCCTGCTCAGGGGAAGGACTCCTGCCACTCTTCTCCTGTGTCAGTGTGAGATCACTCCCATGACAGTGAGTCTTCCATGAACTTCTCCAACCTGAGTCCTTCCCATGGGCTGCAGTTCTTCAGAAACAGTTCGAGCATAGGTTCCTCTCTCTGCACATGGCCACAGGTCCTGCCAAAATCCTGCTCCAGCATGGGCTTCCCAGAGGGTCACAAAGGCTCCTTTGGGCATCCACCTGCTCTGGCATGGGGCTGCTCCATAGGCTGCAGGTGGATCTCTGCTCCCACATGGACCTCGGGCTTCAGGGACACAGCTGCTTCACCATGGTAGGCACCACAGGCTGCAGGGGAATCTCAGCTCTGGTGCCTGGAACACCTCCTGCCCCTCCTGCACTGACTTTGGTGCCTGCAGAGCTGCTCCTCTCCATTTGTATCCCTCTCTCCAGGTGTTGCTTTACAGCAGGATTTTTTCCCCTTCTTAACTACATGATCCCAGAGGCACAGCTGTGGCCAATGGGCTTGGTCTTGGCTGCTGGTGAGTCTCTCCTTGAGCCAGCTGCCATTGCCTTTGTCAGACACAGAGGAAGCTTCTGGCATCTTCTCACAAAAGCCACCTCTGCAGCCCCCCACACAACCCAAAAGCTTATCACACAACCAAAATATAAGCATATAACTTACCAACTGATTTTAACAAAAATGCTGTCGTTCAGAGCTAAAAATGCTGTAACAGTTAATATATCCTCAAATTTACATCTATAGAGAAATTACCATCTTCTGTATTTGGCGTAATTGTTCTGTTAACTATTCAGATCAGTCACATAGTTGCAGTGAAACAGTCCATGAACAGTTCATAAAAAACATGTCTGAACTGAAAAATCACTCTTTGCATGCTCTACAGCTATCCATATTTTGGTGCTTTTAGTTTTTATTTGCCTTCTTGTGTCTTTGAATAGCCTCTTATTTTAAGAAACAAAATTACTGCTTTTGAAACAAAATAAGCCAGTATATTTTCCAAACTTTGGTGGTGCCAGACACACCATGCTTCTGATGCCACTCTTTGTCAGATGATAGATGAAACTGAGTTCAGCAACACCAGAAATTAAAACTCAAATCCTACTCAAGTCACTAGGGCACAGGCACAGTAACTGCAGCATGAGTTCAATGCTCTGCTGAATTGGAATCTGTGGTGTGAAAGGCTACAATGAACCTTTCCCAGGAATGCTGAAGTTGGCCCAGAGCTGCCCGTACTGTCAGGTCAGCCCTTGGTCTGTGCAGACGCCTGTCCCCTCCACATTGTTGGTGCAGGGTGGTTCTGACAGTAGTCCGGTGTGTGACCCAGAAATTCCCCACTCAAACCCACAGGACACTAGATTCCCACAAAAAGGAGACGTGGCCAGTCCTGTGAATCTTCTCCCTGCAGGGGAGAAGCTGTTTGTAGGTGTTGGTCACATTCCCTGTGGCAAACTAAGGCATTAGCTCAAGAGCTTTCTGACTCTGAGACTTCTATCTATAGGATCCCAGTAAGTGTACTGAAAATTTGTAGGGCTTTGTGCCCTAGGAAGAGGCCAAAGCTGCAGTTAGTCATTGTATGTATGTAAGTTAATCATGCAGTCTTACAGATTGAAGCAGATCAGAGCTCATTCTGCCAGCCTCATCCTTTATTAAAGAGGCCATGTGAAAAGACATTCTTTTAAGGTGAGGAACATCCCTAGACTTTAATTTTTCTCTTACTGGGTCTTTAAACAGAACAGTTTATTAGCTCCAGTTAAAGGGAAAAATAGAATTACCTGATGTCAACACCAATTTTATTCTACCTGTCAGGTCATTGTGACATGTAACTAATAGGATGAGTGTTGGCAAGTAAACACAATTCTGATAAATGTTCTTGCAATTATATCAGAGAAGTTGCTCTGTATTGTGTTCATGAAGACAGTATGTGCACCAGCAGAAGTCTGAAGGTTAATGAAGAAATATTAGGAGACTTGTCAGCAGCTGCTGTTTGTACAAACCTCCATAAAGGGAACATTTCCATCTTTATGCACACACAGCTCCATTAAAAGCAATCACTGTTAAAAGCAATTATGTTTATTTTGTTAGCACTGAGGCGTGAGACTGCTCTGCTCCAGAGTCTGGTTTTTGGAATGGGGTGGTTTGAGGCGATCCTTAGTCACATGCTCCAGGCTTCCTTTTGCTCTGACCCTAATATCACCCTAATATCATCCTAGTGCCTCTGGAGGGGCACTTCAGTATGTTGTAATGAGGCACCCAGAGCCTGGAGCCACAGGGAGTTCCCTGAAGCACCACACCATCTGTTTGCCAGCATGGTCCTGGCAGCTTCTGAGCCTACAGCCCACACTCAACCACATGTGATAGAGGGGTAGCTGCCAGGGACAGTAAGGTTCCACATGTGTCACGTGTAAAGGACTGCCCAGATGAGAAGGGAAACTTTGTCAGTGCTGAGAGGAAAGAGGGCCACGTCTCTCCCTTCCCCTTCCTAGGAAGTGAGCTGCTGACAGCCCTGTTGACACGCTGGCTCAATGAACATGTTGCTCACTAGCCGCAGGCTGCCTTCCACTGAGCCACAGACCACTATGGGGTGCGTGGTGAGTACTTGGAGGTGCTGATGAAGGACCGAAATGGAGGTGATGGAGAGCTAGAGGCATTACTGTGCAAACTTCTAGGCGAAGGAACACTCCAGGCCTGGGCTGATGAGACCCTGGATGAACACTAGCTTCCAGCAGAAGGTCATGCAGGTGACATGGTCACTGGGGTCCCTTCCAGCCCAAGGGCTCTGGAATAGATTCTTTGAATATTTGGCAGAAGGTAGATGCTCTAGAAAACCTGAAAGGAAACAAAACTTTGCAGTGGAGGGGTTTGAGAGAGGCTGGTGGGGTTGACAGAGGCTGGTGCCATGGCGGCGGGGTGGAGGTGGGAGGTGACATGCAAATCCATAAGGAGACAGGCTTTGTTAGCTCTCAAAGCAGAGCAGCTTAAGAAGAGAAAATGAACATTCATTAGTGTAATTTCAAACTAACAGCTGGTGCCAGACATGATTAAACTCACAGTGTGTAAGAGGCAGTGAAGCCAAAAGTACACATCGCCTTTTCTGCAATAGGTGTTCAAAACCTAGAATTCAGGCAGTCTCACTCACATGTCCCCTCCTTCCACAGAGTATCCTGGCTTCTGGGAAACGGTTGTTCTTCTCAATTCCCCAAAGTGCACATCTATTTGTCATGATTTTTTGCACATTTTAATAATTCACATTGCAAATTATAATTACGGTTATTAATCCAAGGAATATAACTGTAGAAAGCTGCCGTGCCTTGCTGGATTTTTTCCTCTCAAATTGTACCTATAGTAAATCTTCTGAATTTGACCTTTCTTTATAGTTGTTAGGTTCTTTCTTTAATGTATGTTCTGAAACTGCCCACATAGCAAGTTTTTGTTCTTATCTATGCAAAGATCTATTCTCATGGACTTGGAGCAACATCTGCTTCTTGCTTAGTGTCTGTCAGACTTTTAAAGAAAATTTACAGTTTTGCAGAATAGACATACTTGCTCTCATTGCATAATGCTAGTAATATCTTACTACTGATATTAGTTATTCAAATGGTGCATTAAATTTATGCAAATTCTTCAAAAAAGAATAAAATGAAACTAGGACAGGTCAACAGTGCGAAGAAAAGACAGAGAAGGCGCAGAACTGTGTGCCTAATCCTCAGATGTGCTATTCTGCAGTTTAAGCCACCCCATCTGCAGCACCAGAAGAAATAAACACAGCATTTAGGAAAAAATGGGTTTCTTTTTGAGAGCAGGCCATGGCACATATTGCCACTCGTCTTCCTCATTTGGTCAAATTCTTTTTCATGCTGATCACAAACATTTCCCTTTTCAAAACCATGGCATTTGGGGTCATTCAAGTGTATACTGGATCTGGAATAAAATAATAACTTTTAGCAGCTTGTTATATGTTGACATCATCAGGTCATTTTGTAGCTAGATTATCTACACATATTCTAGAAACATTTAATTTCTAAAGAATAAAATAAACACGCTATTAATTATAGCTGTTCTTTACAGCAGAAATACCATAGGTTCAAAATATTGAAATAGGGGCTTGGGTCTTTTCTTAGAATCAAGATTTGAGCCATGGAGAACGCTGAACCGGACACCCACAGGATGCACAGTAGAAACCTAGGAGCTGCACTGGTGGAGGATGCTGAGGACTGCTGCAGGAGAATTATATCCTCATTTACCCAGAACTTCTTTGGTAGTTGAGTAGCGCTCCCATTTTGGCTCCGTAGACAGCCCTGAAATAAGGCAGTCAGAAGCACTGGGGTTTTTTCTTGCAGAGTTTTGGTGTTGAATTGGAAAGGTGCGTGTGTCTGATCATCTTCCTGAATCATCTGAATTGAAAGGTAGCTATACTAAATCCTCTGAGCTTGATTTAGGGAGCTCCAGTATAAGTCCTGTTCCACTTTTACTGTTTGATTTTTGCTGCAAAACATTTTCTTACTGTACTGGTTTTGGCTTGGATAGAATTCATTTTCCTCAGAGTAGCTGGTGCAGGGCTGTGGTTTGGATTTTTGCTGTAAATGATGTCGATAAACCAGAGATGTTCTTGTTTCTGCTGGGCAGGGCTTACACAGAGCCAAGGCCTTTTCTGCCTCTCACCCCACTCCACCAGCAAGGGGACTGTGAGTGCACACAGAGTTAGGAAGGGACACAGTTGGGACAACCGACCCCAAGTGACCACAGAGATATTCCATATGGGATCATGCTCAGCATATAGTGCTGGAGGAAGAAGTAGCAAGGAGGGGACATCTGAAGTGACAGTGTTTGTCTTCCGAAGTAATCCACACACGAGAGGGAGCCCCGCTTTCCTGGGAATGGCTGCACACCTGCCTGCCCATGGGCAGCAGTGAAAGAATTCCTTGTTTTTCTTTGCTCATGCACGCAAAACACGTTTGTTTTCCCCTTCAACTGCGTGTATCTCAAGGCATGAGTTTTGTCACTGTTCTGATTCTCTCGCCGGTCCCAGCAGTGGGGAGGGGAGGAAGTGAGCGTCTGCACGGGGCTCCGTCGGCAGCTGGGTTAAACCACGCATTTACATAACAGATGGCATTTCCCATAGCTTAAATCTTAGCACTTTTAGGCAATTAAACACGTTTTTTGAGTCAATCGCCAAACTTAAGAAGGAAAACAACAACTAAAAATTGTCTGGATGGAAATTAAATGGATGTTTATCTCTGATGAAACAAGCAGACCAACAAACAGGAACACTTTGAACTAATTCAAATGTTCAGCTTTTCCCGTAGGTTAATTGCAAAATGAGAAATATGATTTTAAAGCCATATAAATATATCTCTTTCTGGAGGCATTGAAATAATTTTTTACCTATCCAATGTGAAACAATTAATTAAAATACCAAATATTTCAGTGTTTTTATAATTCTGTCCTCTTTGGTTTAACTGGAGCATATTGTCAAATTCAACTTCAAATTCTATGTTTCTTACCATACAAAAATTAATTTTTCAACTACATTTGATTAATGGTCCGTGAGAATAATAAATTGTTCAGCATTACGTAAGAAGTCAAATCACAAGAGTAAAGACCATGTAGGTGCTTCCTATCTGGTTCCAGCAGATACATGCAAAGAACAGCTGGATTTTCTTGCATTCTTGCTATTTTCTGTTAGAACATTATCGGTTCTTGCACCCTGAAATGCAACTCACTGTACTCACTGTGCACCGTTGGCTGTAGGTAGGCAACAAATAGGAACACAAGTCTCTCACAGCTCAGAAAAATACATGGTAAAGTGAGAAAACAGAAGATTTTAAACCACCAACACATTTTCATTTGACTCAAATAGACAGGACAAAAAAAGGATTTTCACATGACAAACTGAGCCAAATGTAATTTTATGCCACTTGTGATACAGGATGTAAAGACTGTTATCTGTTCATGTGAAAGTAAGAGAAAAGAGACAGATAAACTATTCCAGGGTGGGAATTGCAAAGCAAACCTTTACTCTTGAAGAAATATTAATAGAACTATGATAAGACCAAGGTTTCGTTGCAAGCTCTCTTGTGTTTAAAGACTCCTGATTTTTTTTAACATGCTGTCCATCGAAATTCACAGTGAAGGAGGCAAGATTCCCAGCTACTGCTGGAGAGGACAGTGACAGAGGCCTGATGATTCCTTGTCAATGCTTCAGAAACCTATGACTGAGCGACAGAAATAACTTCTCATCAATTCAGGAAAGAGCCTTTAGGAAAGATCTTCATCTGACTTCTCTGTGCCTCTGCTGGTTTATGGCAGATGGGAAAGAAGTCTTGTGCCATGTACAGTCCTTGCAATGATCAGAAGAGGTTTGCGGCTGAACTTATGAAAGGAATGGGATAGACATTGTTTTGTCATTTTTTTCCTGATGTTCTTTCACCACATTGATAGCCTGGAGTTGTCTCCTTGAACTACCACCACTATTTCTATTTTCCAAAAAGAAAAATTCTATTTTCTTTATTACTGAAAGAATTATAAAGAAATGAAGAGAAAATGGTTTTTGTTTCTGCTCTTTCCTCTGATACAAGAATGTCTAAATTCAGATTAAAGTCTAGAGAGCCCACTGTACAGCAAGAACTGTTTCTCCATGGCATTCACAGTCTAGCATTATCTGCCTGTCTGAATTTGGTAAATTTTACATTACTTGGTGAGTCTGACTACAGGAATATGTAATTGTCACTGAGATCAAATGGAATTATACAGATTACAAGAGAAAAAGATCATCAGATGAAGGCATAAAAATACCCTATTTGTTTCATGTGGATGAATACCTCCTAGAATCTGAGGATTCTTTTCAAAAGAAAGGTACTTGGAATCTCCGTGTCAGTCAGGTCCATGGCACAGACAAGGGTTTCATTGATTTCTGTATAAACATTAAAATTAAGCATTTGTGTTCGTACAGCTGAGGCCAGTTTGATTCTTCATCCTATTAATCCTAATTCAGATTTACCATAACCTTCTTACCTAAAGATCTACAAAAGATTTCTGGGTTGAAATTTATGTAGAAATACAGCTGTTCTGAGGCTCAGTCGCAAAAAGTACAATTAAATAAGTACAGCAAAGGAAGAAAAGTCAGAATATCTATTTCTCATCATTTCCTAATACTTTGAGCATTATGTACATCCTGAATAGAAAATATCTTCTCCATAAAACAAATTTTTGAAACTGCCAACACAAAAGTGTAAAAAAATTACATGTTTTGACATTTAAGAATGAATAGTTCTTATTTTAAGTCAATAGGACATAGAATTATGAAATTCTTGCTCAAACCCTTCATGCTTCTGCTCCATCCTGTAGGCTGTTTTCTTCCCTGTGACATACCTCTTGCCACTCACTGCAGCTTTCCCATAAATCCCATAGTGCACCTTGGCCCCTGGGACATGTGAGGCATTTAGACTAGCCGTCTCAAAGGAAAATGACTCAGGGAAAATTTTTACAGAAACTGAATATTTCATTTAAGGTGTATTTTGCCTAGAAATCCCAGCCAGGTCAGCAGAGTAACTCGAGCAGAGTAGCAACTTTGCACTCTACCTACTGGTATTGTCTTGTGAGCCCCCTATTATGTGTGATGCTGTTTGCAGTGCAGAACTCGGCCAGCTCATGTACAAGTTTAATTTTTAGGAAAGTATTTCTTCTCTTTGACTCATGTTCAGATTAGTCTTTTACTCCAAGCATGGACTTTAATGAAGAGCTCTGCCTTGTTCTGCAAAGGTGAAAGGTAAAGTCCGTGTGTGCCTGGCTCTCAGCAATAGTGCAACATGCACCCCTTGAGGAGAGCAGTCAGCAGTTCTTAGGGATGTTTCCTTGGCTCTGTTGGGCTGACTGCTTGGCAGCCCTTTCTATTAGGGAATTAATGCTGTGGGGATGGACATCTCAGGAGACAAAACTTTGTCTGGAAACTCTCATCTCTTGTTGTTCAAGGGGGTGACTCAGAGCCCCTTCATAAAATCTTATCCTGCTCTAATTAATTTAGCAGTTCCCTGACTCAGAGATCACAGGAACAATATGTCAGAAAAGCAGCAATTACTGCCCCACCTTGTCACACAGGGTGGTTAATGATCACTGAAATTAGGAACCAGCCCAGCACCTTTTCCACTGGTAGCAATAGAGACTCAGTAAATCTTTCATGTATGATAGCAAACAACCTCCATCATTAAAACAATTCTGTTACCCTATATTTTTTCTTTTTCATAGGCCAACTTTTCAGTTGTGAAATACATTGCAATCTTGAAAAACTTCCTTTGGGAAATAATTAAAGCAACTATTTGGGCCTGACACCTTCTTTTTTCTTACACAAGCCAGCCACCCACAATTTCCTTAATAAAGGACATCACATTAATTCATAGAAATGCAAACCTTTCCTACGCCAATGTCTTCTTAACAAGAGCAACAAAAGTCTTCTGAGTAAAACTGAACAAGTAACCAAGCCGACCCTATGATCCAGCATTAGTAATACCACAGGTTCCTCTTTCTGAGCTTTACCAAAGGGCTTTACAGCCACAGCACAGAGTTAAGGTTGAGACCAGCAGCTGATCAAGGCATGGCTCAGTTGTCATGTGGCTCTGGAATTCAAATGAGGGAATCAGTACAGCAACCTGGAGAATGGTTAAGGGATTAAGATAAAAAAACCCAAAACACCAAAACAAAACCCAATCTGTTAAATGCAACCCAAGGTGTTTATTTTAAGTTTGTACTATGTTTAGTACTGCTAAACATAGATTCTGGAGAACTGGAGATTGGCTGGTGTAGATACAGAATATTTATGTGTTGTGTGCAAGAGCTGAAGCACCTCTTCCCTCACATCTGTGCCTAGCACACATTGTCTCCAGAAAAAAAAAAGGCAGGAATAGAAAAGAATATCCTTTATTTTTCCTGTCAGATGCAGGACCTTTCTGCTCAGACCTCAGCAATCAGTGCAAGGAACAAATCCTGATGTGGAGCTTGTATTAGGGCACATGTAGCTTGTTTTTCAGGTTCTTGTTTGCAATGGCCCTCTTGGTGCTGAAGGCAGCGCTCCACAGCAGCTTCCAAAGGCTGACTTGGGTACAAGTACAGATACTGAAGAGACTGGGATGTACTGACACCTTTGGATGGGCTAGGGAAGAGTGGAATGTTTATCACAGACTGTGTACCAAAGAGGCTTTCCTGCCCCTCAGTGTGAAAAGGGAATTTTGATGAACTGCGCAGTAAGGCTGCTGGAACTGCTTTGGAGGTGTCTGCCCTGACACCAAATGATGGCTTGACAGGACTCCACACCAGTGTGCAACAGCCCTGAAAGTCCCCTTTTCCGAAGCACAGCTCACTCTGATTTACAGCTGCACTCGCAGCAGAGCAGCTCACAGCTGAGTACCAGAGAAGCTGATCTGAAAAACACCTCCTGAAGCAGCAGAGCAGTGACCCACAGACACTTCCACAGAAGACTGTAGCAATCTCCTCCTGTTGGCCGTAGAAAGGGCAGCCCTCAAGCTGAAAAATTATCTGATAGAGAGAGGTCCTCCCCTTCTTTTAATGTATATTTGAACTCTCCTGGAAAAGTAACAAGGAAATACTCAATATTGCATTAGTAGTAGACAGGTAATACTCAGCTTCACTTTGCTGTAACAGCAAATCCAGTTGGTGATACGGAAGAGAGGATCTCCTGCCACATGAGATGTTAACTTGAATGTGACATCCTCTGGGGCTCAGTTCCTGAGCAAATGAAGCCATGCTGGTAGAGTTGCTGAAAACAGCACCAGCAAGAAGTACCAAACTTCCCCCTCTGCTAAACGAGGGACAGAACTCCAGCAATATCTCTGATTCAAGGCTGGGGCTAAGATCCCAAGAAGGAGATCATGCCAGGGAGCATTTTAACTATATTGGCCAGGGCGAAAAAACCCTGATGTTTTCTACCCAACCTTTGCAATTATTTATACAACCTCTGGTACTTTGCAAAATGAAGGGAAGATTATTTCTTGTGTTTGCAGAGTTTGCAAACACAGGGAGAGCTCCAGCTCTCTGTTTACCACTGAGTCACCAGCTTAACATCAGCTTGATCAATCCATGTTTAGCTGCAGCCAGTTACTTCCACCTCAGCAGCAGCAGTTCCCTCTCACTGCCAGCTAACCCTTGGCACAGAGCTCTGCAAATGCTCTTCCCATATTGCAGACAGAAAGTTCCTGCTGGTTTAGGACCAGTTCTTACTGTAACTGAAGCAGTTTATGATGGTTTTTATGTACTAATTGTCATCCAAATTGTCTTGGTGGCTATTTGTTTTAACTTTACATGCTGGAGTGGCTTGTGAGCTGCAGGATGTAGAAAAATAGGCTAAATCAATTTCTGCTTTGAATGGATGATTTTTATTTAAGAGATTCAACTGAGAAACAGAAATGCAACCATATGGTGTATCTAACTCAGAAAGTCTCAAAAATTTAGGCCCAGGTACAAGAGAAGTGCATCTAAAATACAGCTTTCCCTTTCTAATATTCATCATCTTCATCCTCAATTTTCATAGTAGTTCACTTACTGTTCTCTTGGAACAGAGGCTGATCCTGTAATTATCAAATGATGCATGCCCTGGCTCAGGGTAGACTGAGGCTAGAACTCCCAGGGGATGGGAGACAATTGCTCAGCACCCATTATAATTTCACTGACACTTAGGAGAATTAGTGCAATTAGAAATTGCAAGACACAGGAAATTCTCAAGCTGACTCCAGGAATCCATGGAGGCTAATTTTAATCTTCCTGAATGTAGGTTTTCCTGCAGAACAGAAATCTGGGAACAGATGCTGCCCTAGAGAGCTCAAATATTTTTCTTGGAAGAAACCCTATGCTCCTGTGAAATAGTTAGCAGAAGTCTGATCCGTCTCTCCTTTCTGTAAACATCCTAGTGTTTACAGCAACATCACAATGTTAAGTATTACTGTACCAAATCCAGATGTCCCAACTCATGAAAAACTTCTATGAAGGCAACAGGAATTCTTCTGTGGATAAGGCAAGCTGCAGCTTGCTCTAGATGGATGTAACCAGAGCCGAAGTTTACTCTCACTTGCACTGGCACGAGCATGACAAAACTCCATAAAGCTCCAGATTTACAGTGGACTGACTGACAGCAAACCATGTCCCTAGATACTGAAACATACCCAAAGGAACCAACTTGTTTGAACATCTCATTGGAAATAGCCAGTAGCACACCTTACCTTTTGATGTTTCACTCCAGTTGTGACTTCTGTTTAGCTCTTAACTGTTGGAAGTCCAGATTTTCCCTTATCCTTTGCCATATGAATGCCTAACAATTTTTGTTCTATTAGCACACCATCTTCCTTATTCAGGATACCATGGATAGCTGAGCAAAGGAAAACTAGATGTAGCAATAATTTCTTATTGTGTGTGCTAGAAGGAAAAAGTTTCTCCCCCCAGGCATTACCCACGCACTCCCACTTCGCTTATTGCGGTTCTACTTTACACATCCTTGTTCCCAACCTCCCTGGATGAGGATTACAGGTCCAAGTAATGCACTCACAGTTCCTTAAGCCAGGGGCTCACTGCAAGGGCTTGTGGAATTGAGACAGGGACCATCCTGTGCAATATCAGCCAGGAAGGAGTCAGGAGCCAGATTCAGACTCAAACCTTCAGTCATATGCCATGGGTAAGACATCCTCACCTGCCCAAAGCCAGAGGGGCTTTCCAACTCCTTCCCAGTCAGACCTCAGTATGAAATGGATGTTTTCAGGGTGATTCCATTGAAATCCTACCTTTCATTTCTGACCCTGTACATCATATTACAGTATTTGGAGCAGAAGGGATCTCTCTCTCTCTCTCTCTCTAGCAAGGTGTAAGTGTAGTTCATTAGTGCGAGTGCTGGTACAGGTGATGTCATAAGGTGCTCTCATCACAACATGCTGTAATGAAAGCCTGCACCTCACTCACACCAGTTACTGCATCAATGAGACTCCACTGTGGACTTTCTGCGCAATCAAAAATGGCACCCCAAAGAGCCTTGGTGCCTTCCTCTTACATGCTTAACATTTTACTATTTGTTTGTTCCAAAGTGTAACAAATGTGTAAAAGCTGTGATCAATGGGTGCAGTGCTTTTGACTGGTGTACTGCCTTTTGGATAGGAAAACTTTTATCTCCTGCCTATTTACGCCGTCAGTACTTAGCATATCAGGTCATAACATCCTCTGGTCTCTTAACAGATGCGGTGTTTATCCCAAGGTCACACTTTTTTCCACATTATTTCCAGAACCTCTTGAGGAAGACTGCTTGGTTGCTCAGTGCAGAACAGCTGTTGAAAGCGGTCAACCAATGTAGGGGACATGGAAGACAATCCTGCTCTGCCTGCACACAACACTTATAGCGGGGAGTGTTGCAAGAAACCCAGCAAATCACAAGAGCCTTTGTGGAGCTGCATCAATATACAATAAACACCACAGTAAGAGCAGGAACAGGATCCCGTTGTGTGCCAGCAGGCAGTGTGTGACAGCTTGTGCTGAATGGCTCCAACACCAGTGTGCCAGCCGCTCTGGGCATGCAGGCAGCCCAGACCAGCACCGTGCCAGTGCTGGCTGCCCCTGGCACAGGTGGGAGAGCCCGCTCCCTCCATGGAACAGGGGAGGCTGCAGCTCCATCTCCACTGCCATCTGGCTTTGGGCAAGTCCCTTCACCAACCCTCATGTCCTTTGCAGCTTCTGTAATCTCTTCCTGTATAACTGCTCCACAGACCATTTGACTCCACAGAAAATATCCTATTTTGGATTTGCACTTTGGTTCATATCCCACTTATACAGTGCCATGAAAAACAAAGGCCCTGCTCCACTGCTGTCTTAAAACTCAGTTAAGATACCTTTTTTTCAATATAATTTCTCATGCTTTGTCAAGAAGCTCGGTTTTATGAAATGTATCAGCTATTTTCTTTATTCTCTAGGTTCCATCTAGGTGTAACTAAGTGCACTTTTTTTATATATTTTATTGAATTTTGAAAATCTTAAAAAGAATTATAAACAGTAACACATGAACTGCAATACACCAAAGGGCCAAAGAGGTCTCCTAATTATACCACCACTCTCTTAAAAATAGTTTGTATATATTGGGATTGACCAGGACTGATTTACAGTTCTAGGAAGGAAAATATGATACAACTGATCCAACAGATAACTCTATCAAGGAGACACCACAGGCCTGGTCTCCATGGAGCAGGAGACTCTAATGAAGAATTGCTGTAGGGAGGAGTGAGCTGTTTCCAGAAGTCAGCAGTTTGGGAGGTGGCTTCAATCAACCACACTGGAAAGAATAATTATGGACCTCTGTGCTTCTACACATATTGTAATTGCAGTTTTGTATAACAATTATTTATACATGCAGAGTATTCCTATCTGTCAATACTATTTAACAGGTAACATCTATCAGACATTTCAGTTACAGACTGAGGAATAGGAACACAAATGATTAGGCGCTGTCTCTCAGAAGGGGCACCAGCTATTTTTCCACAAACCAGGAAGATGGAAAGAAAAAGTAATGAGTGTCACATCAGTCAGTATTATTTCAGTAGCAGGATACCTTAAGACAAAAATTTATGTTCACAAAGGCTTTGAAATAGCTGCAAAGCTCAAGAGATACTACGACGTAATTTTGAGAGTAAACTCTGAGTGCAAAAGAAAAGCTATTGATGGGAATGTTAAGTTACCCAGAGACCAAGAGAACATAAGGTTGTATATTTATCCATAACTGATAACTTTCAAATAAAAATTTAGCTTTGTTACTTTCTAAATAAATTATTTCATTGAAATTACAATAGCTATATAAAGCAAGGAAACATGGAGGTAATCGAAATACTCTTTTCTTGGCCTGTCATCCAGGAATTTCAGTTTTGGAACATAATTGAACACTGCTCTTTTCTCTCCTGTGGGTTGATTTCTAAAAGTCACTAACTTGCTGCTGCAAAGGCTGATTGGTTTCAGTGTTCTGAAGTTACAGGACATGAAATTGCTTGCAAAGTCCTGGCAAATTATCTGTTAATATGCAAGAAAATATGAAAGAAAACATTTTCTATCAAAATGCATGTAATTATAGATTTAAGTCCAAGGCTGTAGCTTTGAACTTTAAAATCTCTCCATAGAATCAAGGGCTCCAAAAAATGGCCAAACGGTGTCCTGTGTACAAAAATAGGATTCCTAAAGTGCAGAGTGAGTGGAAACTTTAACACTACTCAGAAAACTTTTCCTCTCTATTTTAGAATCAAGTCCCCCAGGACAGGGCTGGACAGCCCGCTCTACCATTCCCCCACTCTCACATTTGTCTTCTGTGTTACAGCAGCAGCAGCTGTAAGTAAGTGGAAGTAAAACCTCCCTCACTTAATTTGTTTTTTCTACCCCTTTGGTGTTTCATGTCCTCCAATTCTATTCTAGAGGCTTTAAGGAGAGCTGTCATATTTATGACATATTATGACGTATTTAATGAGAGCTGTCAAATGATTCAGGGTCACTCACCTTTGTTAAGAACAAGTAACAGAAAAGAAATACACACTCCACAGGGAAAAAAGAAAAGTCCTACTGAACAGTGGTAGCTTGTTGATGAAGGAAGCATATGTTAAGAATTCTAGAAACTTTACAGAAAATCTATGTTTACAAGATGTCTGAAGAATACACAAAAGGAGATATTCCCCAGAAATATCCACGGCATATCCCTCATATAACATAGCTGGATCAAACGTTTGACAAGATTTCTCAGCACTCATTTCCCTGCACTAGAGGACGGGATTGGGCTTACTGCCTTTCACCTGCACTGCAGGCCTTCACAAGGTGCAGAATTTCTCAAGTGGCAATTACCAAGTCCACTGTCTTGCCCCTTCAGAGACACTTGTTGATTTACAGCAGAAGTGATTAATTACCTTGCCTCTATTAAGCAAAACTTGCCTGTTTGGTTCAGGGAGGTTAATCTATAAATCTGTATTACAAATTTGAACCTTTATCTTTCACAAATCCACAGCATACATTTCACTAGGGAATCCTATGACTTAGGTGCACATTAAAACATGTATCCCAGGGGCTAAAACTTTTCAATATTCCCATTTGTTCAACCACTGCAAAGCCCTGCTTTGTGTCCACAGCCCAAGAGCTTTCAGTAAGAAATTGACTAATATTTCAAATCTGGAACACAAAAATGTGCCACTGCATTTAGATGAACATTTAGCTCCAATGAATAGGCTGTACTTGCAATCTTTCACCCTTTGTTTATTCATTGCTTGTATCAGTGACTCACTCCTCCCACAGAAAAATCAGCAGAAGGGCACTCAGAGGAACATTTTACAACTATTCCTCATTCTTCCCCCTCAACCTCCTCCAACTCCATCTAGTAGAGATTCCAGTTCTACTGCAGCATGTACAACAGCAGTAAATATGAATGGATCACCTAGTCTCAGAGATATCCCCTTCATCTCTTTTCTGGCTGGTGGTGAAGTGCTCTGGGCTTTCTACCTCTGTGACAGCAATTCTAGGATAGAATGTCTTTTAACCAGATCTGCTTACAAGATCTAACAATGGGGGCAGCAGTTATCTCGTGTATCATGTCCACAACTCCTACGTTGCTGCACTAAGATTTTGTAGAAGGCTAGAAGAGAAACAACACATTTCACTAATACTTGGTATAATAAATATGACTGAGGTAATACTAGAAGTCTGTAGTTTCTTGGGTCTTTACCCCATGTCCTTGTAAACTGGAACAATACTACCCAGCTTCCAGTCAGCAGAGACCTTCCCGGACCTTTGGTAGATGTTTAAGAGGGGTTATTCCATACCATACACCAGCTCCTTCAGAATGCTGGGATGAATCCCATCAGGCCCCATGGACTTGTGAACATTCAGCCAGTACAGCTAGTCCCTTACAGTTTCATCATTCACAAATGGAAAGTCACTGTCCTCACACTTGTGAACCTCCATCTCAGGAGACTCCAGGAGTGACAAGGCGAAATTCCATCAAGGTAACAAGAAAGGCAGTCTAGATTTTTGTCCTTAAACAAATGACATAGTCAAGAGAAAGTCTGTCAAATGAAGATCATCTGTTAGCATAAGGAAGTGACAATTCATAGTAACATAATATGAATCCCATTAGCTCACTTGCTCCCACAGGACAGAAGAAAAAGCAGCACAAAACTCCCCACAACTATCTAAGTCAGCCTACACCAACAATTTACATTCTGAGACACCCTATAAGCAGTCAGACCTTACACTTGGTAGAATTTGGAGAGGTAGTCTCTACCTGTTGTGAAGGTTGCTATCAAACTAAGAGATTTATATCTTGGAAACAATGACAGCTGTTCCTCAACTGAAAAAATTTGGTTTGTGTCCAGTTCAATGGAAGGGGCTGGGCATTTGCTTGTGTAAGCTCTATAAATACACAAAACAAAAGAACTTGGAAGTTAGCCCTGGAAGGCTGATATCTTGCACAAAGAAAACCAAAGCAGAGGTTTACAGGTATCTCACAATCCAACTGTCAGAGAACTATTTTAGTATTATATATTATTATAGTGTTATATATTTAGTATTTATATATTATTTTAGAAAGCCTATGTCATCTACACCAGGTGATTCCTTAACAACATTTGAAAGCTGCAATTTCAACTATTTGCCTTCTACACAGTGTATGACTGTAGAATACAGAGTGCCTACCAGGGACTTGAATCCAATACTACCATGAATCAGTAGTTACCTATTCCTTCCTCCTTGTCTAAAGAAGAGAAGTCAGTGGATACACTGTGATTTGTGACAGTGGTTCAGGTACACGTTATGAATTCCAAAACTATAGACTTGGCAAGTAAAAACTTGTAAGCCTCACTGCTTATTCAGTAAGTAGATTACTGGGGTCTTTTTTGTGTGTTAGCTGTACAATATATAACCGCGTATATTAAAGTTAACAAACTGAAATTTAGTATCTGATTCTGCAGTGGTGAAGAACAGGAGTAAATGAAAATATTATCAGTACAAAAAAGAATTTATACTAGGCTATAATTCTCTTTACCTCAGATACTTTTCCTGTGATACAGTAAGCTGGTTTTACTGTAGTCATTTTATGGATTATTACTCTTGTACTCTACTTCCACTGACCAAACACAAACATTCTTTGTAACGAACTGAGCAAGTTGGAGGTGGGTGGAGGGTGGGATGAGATGACCAACACAGAAAAAGAGAAAAATACAGGCAGAGGGAGAGACAGATGTCTTGCACCTCATTTTTTTCTTCATTATGAAATCTATTTAATCTACATTTATAGCATATAATCTTGTAAAGATCTCACTTGTTTCAGGCAACCAAAAAAGGAAGGAAAAAAAGCACAGGCCTAGTGGCTTTGTAACTCACCTTTCAGTCTATAGAAAAGCATAGCATACAGATTTTTACCAGAAAGTCTGTAGATTAAGCTTCAGAAACAGGTTTTATTTACAGCTAGACAAACCTCTAGATTTCTAAGGTTTCCTTAGACACTCATCTGATTTCTTACCTTGGAAGAGCAATAAATTTCAAGGTTAATTCTTTCTTACACTGGTCAATGCAAGATTGACCAATACAGACCATTTTCCCTCCAAATTAACTGAAGCACAGTTTTAACTGAACAAATAATTCTGCGACCCCTGAAAGAGGCAATGTAGTCATAACGACTGCAAAAATGGATGGAAAGAGGGCAGCACTATTTGTGTCAGAAGACACAGTGGCAGAGAGCTGGTCCCCAGCTCCTAGTCCAGACAGAATTTTTCCAGAGGATTTATGTCTAATTATGGGTTTAACCAGACACAACTATTTTTTACCTCTGTAGGATTCCACTCACAGATAGTCCTAATACATCTGCACGCATTGGCAGATGTAGTTTGGAAGGCCCATCTCACAAAAAGCATCATCAGCTCTGTTCAGTCCTTAATATGAAACTTGAATATGCAAAAGAAGACTGAGGTGAATATTCTTCTGTGGTACCTGACCTACATGAAAATTGTAGTATATCCCAGACTTTCATTAGTATGCTAAAAAGTTTCTTAACAGGTTAAGATGTAAACCTATTCCTGATACAGGCTGACTTAGAAACCAAAGGGAAATCTTGATGTACAAATTCTCTTAAACATCCACAGTGACATTCACACAGCTCAGTTTAACACCAGAAGTTTAACACCTCAGTTTCCAAGATGGTCATATTGTGCGGTTCAAGGAAGTTCACTATTTGTATCAAGCTTTTACAAATAGCAAAATGACAGCTCTGTTCTACAAGGCATCGAGCTTTATTTACAGTGAGAAGACCCAAATCCTCACCAATTACAATCAAAAAAATTCTTCATATTCTTTGTCATGGAAATGAAAGAGATTAAAAGTCAGCACTGAGATCTTTGGAAACAGCTGAAGCCTTATTTTTCAAGGGACTGACTTCACTGGATAAGTAATACTGTTAAGTTGGATCACATTTACATGTTTTAGCAGGAGAACACATGAGAATCTGGTACATGACTCTGGTATGTCCACACAAAGGTTATGCAAACACTGCAGTCAGTATTTATAGGTTTCTGTCTTGTGTGGAAAATCCCATTTCTATAAGTACACCAGAAGTCTTCAGAGAGGGCAGACTTTGTTCTCAGCTACGATACTGTCTTTTAAAAGCGTTTTGATACAGAGCAAAACCATGACAGCACCATGAAAACAAGGTTATTGTGTTTTGATAAAAGAAAAGCACTGCAGGTGTACAAGCTACCCTTAGCAGGAAAAAAAAAAATCATTTCATGAGAAGTCTCTTAAGATGTCTGAAAGAAAAACCTTTGTCAAAGATACTAAATATTGCTAAGAATGGAAAAAAGCATTACATTAAGTCTCTGTATTGGGTATTACATAAAACTTGAAGAATTCATTTTACTACTGACACTGGCTATATACTCCAGTGGTTCAACCCTCCAACTTCAAGAGGTGCTTTAACACAACTCATGCCCACATTTTAATGTAACACCTCCAGAGCCCTAGGTGCTGTTGCTCCAGGGCAGTCAGGAGGGCACCTAGAATGCAGATTTTCTGGCATTCTATGCTGTTATATGAGTGTAAAACAAGGTAAGACGGGACTAAAGACTCATGCAGTGCTTGATAAGAAGCTATACTTTTGGTTAGGAATTCAAAAGCCACATATTTATGGATAAAAAATGAAACCATCATGTTTATATAAATAAGCCTGATGCCTTTAAGATTTCAGCCTTTATATTTTTCAAATCCTGTACTGTATTAGTGCATAACTCTAAATTCCATATAATGGGTTAACCACTGTCTTTACCTTTTGGTCAGACAAATCAATTCCTCTGGGCCTAAAATTCAAGGACATTGTACAGACTCAGGCCCTGAAAAATATAAAGAAATATGAATTGGAGGGGAGCAAACTGGGGGAATATGACTTCATTACATGAAGCTGTAATTGGAGGATTAACCCCTGATTTGCAAATAGGTCAAACTTACATCTGTCTGGAAAACTTGTGACCATCGTCCATTTTGGGTGTAGCCCCTTGGGGAGGCTTCGTCTGCCCTTAATGTACCTGAAGGCCTTTCATTAAATATATCTGCTTTGATCCTTTTGACTTTGTCTGGCTTCTGTTTCTAGGTAAGCCCAAAAAAGGCATCAAGCCAAAAACATGAAGAGGTTGGGAAACCTCGCACAGCTGACATTTTTCAGTTTGCCTTTCTGTCTTCACATTCATTGACAACTATCCTTCCCACGTCCAGTTAATTAAAATGGGAGCTATGAATGTAAACACTATGTGCTTCCACAGTTTTTAGCACAGATGTATCTTTTCTCAGAGTGAATAGCAGCTTCTTGTGCACTCACATTGTGTCATATCTGAAGCTGATGAGGAAATGGGAATGCTGCTGCCCTCAGAGTTCCTGAAGTGTCTGTACAGCACGATCTCCAGTACACTGTAAACTAATTTAGGCTGGAAGGGATCCATGGAGGTCATCTGGTCCAACACACCACACATAGCAGGACCAACTCCGAAGGTGGATCAGGTTGCTTAGGGTTATTTGAGTTCTCAGTATGTTCAAGGATGGAGATGTCAGTTTCTGTGTAAACTGCTTGATCAATCTTACCTAGAGAAGAGTCTACTATCTATTCCATTCCCCCTGCTTCAAACTGAGGGAAGTAGCCTGCTCCTTAGGCATACACATTTGCCCACTTGCTAAACACAAAATTGTGTTTAACACCAACTGCACACCTGAGCTTGCTTCTGTAATACCTTTGGAAATTAATGTCATGTAAATGCACATCCATACCCAATGCCAAAAGGCTTAAAATTTACCATGCCTACCTTCAGCAGTCTGAAAGTTAGCCTAGATTTCTTTTCCAAACTATCTAACATCCACAAAGATGGGATAGAGTGTTCTTGCACATCTAAAGATGAAGCTTCACAAAAGTTCCTTTTCTCTTCACACTTTTTCTAACTTAGACCAGGCACCTAATAACTAGCCTGTCTACCATAATTTCATGTATTTTGTATATTTAGATTGCTGCATCTTTAAGGGGAAGAACTAGACAAAAAGATCAGTATGAGACAATGCACAGAAACACCAAATAATTATGAAGTGATCAGCAGTGTAACCAATTAATTTTTGAAAATTCTGTAGCAAATGCTTTTCTTCTTTTTTCAAACAGAGCACTAACTTAGTCACAGCTTCAAGTGGAAACAGGTACAGAAAGTTCAAATTTTTAACTGATCACCAGACCAACACACATACAAAAAGCATAATTTAATTATCATCTTTTTGCCGTAAGCATTAACAATGAAATATTTAACTGTCAAAAGTCTTTATGAATATCTAAAAGCCTAATACAAATATCCAAACTATTAGTAAACATTTGTAATTTGAAGTGTTAACAATAAGACATTTAATAATTCTGCATTAAATCTAACAAGCCCTTTCTAAAAGAATATTAATTTACAGTCATTCTTTCTAACAACTCTTTGTACAATAAAAAAAATTAGATTTTTCTGCTTCCCTTTCCCACCCAACCACCCTCATAGATTTGCTCTCAGACTGAGCTACTAGCCGATCAAGCCTGATGGTAAAAATCCTCTCAACCAAGGGTCCAAGATCTCACTTTTAGCATCCAGCTCAAACGCTCTTTGGGAAAAAAATCCATGTTATTGTATAATGTGCAAAGTGCAACTTTTATCCAGTGCCATCAGAAGTGTGTGCTGCTGTGAACGTCACCAAAGCATAAATCAGTAAAAATTAAGACTTCTCAATTTCCGATTGCTCTCTTACGGACAAATGTTAGATGATGTCTACAGGAATGAAGATCAAGTGGATATCCCGGTGCTTACTGGGTCAGGTACTTTCCAATTTTGTTAGGTCAAACCAATGTTTTACTCAAGTTCTTCAGTTTCCTCTGTAAAAAGTTCAGCCAAATCTGCCACTGTCAACACTGAGGCTTCTGACTGTTTCATGGAAGAGCTTGTGTGGCTGTGGGAAAAAATTGCACGTGGCCATCAGAGAAATAATCAGTGTAAGTAACAAGCTGTGTGCATTGAAGACAAAGCGCACAGTTCAGAGTCAATACCTGCCCAGCTTTGAAGCCCAGCAGGAGAACACACCTTCTGTCTGGAAAACAATACACTCATCAGCTACGGCCCTTGCACATTCTAAGTAAGATAAAAAGTCCATCAGCTGTCCCCAGCTGTGGTCAACACCAAACACTGCAAAGGCAGCAGAACATGGGATAATCCCCTTTGACCTCTTAACATTTCAGGGATTTGCTTCAGCTTCCAAGCATGAGGTTCAATATTACTTTCAAAAGATTGGCCCTCATGAGATCATTCAACCACTGTACGTTTATCCAAATTTTGTGTGCAAAAGTAGTGCTACTTCACAGATAAGGAGCATAAATCATTCTTCAAGAGCTAAAACTGAAATCTTTCATAACTACAGCCAAAGATGTGCATGTAATTTTTAGTTTAATAATCTGTAAAAGGCAAAATTTCCTTAAACTAAGGCCTCCTCCTAGATTTGTCATGGGTATACCATCTAGTTAAAAGGTACAAACCTCTTACACCATCTGTGTAAGGAATGTAAATAGCATTTTTGGCCCCGCTCCAATCCATCACTGCTTATAGATTTTGGAAAGATGTATCACAGTAAGAACTGCTTTCTGTGTCTGCACACCAGCCTGATGTACAACTTAGCATCTGGGCAATGCTTGCATGGACTGTGAAACCAAGGAATGTGACACAGCACCGTTGGACGAGGTTTGTAGGATTAAAAAAATAACAAAAGAAAGAACCCATGTCCTGTGTTAGAGTTTATAACAGATACTGTTGCTCTAGTGGCAGGCTTAGTACTACTCCATCAATTGCAATGCTACCAATGGAAATAGGTAAACTGAAAAGATAAATCATATCAAGATACATAATTTATCACTTAGGCTTTTATGAAATAAAATACACAAAACATAACCAAAATATTTTCCAGAAAATTAAAATACCTTAAGCTGCAAGTTACTGGAACCAGGTTAAAACTTTTGAAGTCTTAAAACTGTTTTGCCAATCAAAACATTTTGAAGAACAGTTGAACAGTTTATATATAAGATATACATTCCTAACCATAATGAAAGTATGGTGGAGAACAACCTTTTCATTTTCAGTGCAATAATGACGTTTTTAAAATATTCAACACATACCTTCTATCTACAGTTTTCAGCATAGTCTGCATTCTCTCTTCTATTGTTGCTTTTATCAGGAACCTATGAACAATTGTGGATCTGAATGTGTTTAAAAAAAAAGAAAACGCCACCATAAGTGAGCAGAAGTTGCACCATTACTGCCAAAGTTTATAACCATATTTTTGTGTCACACTAATTCTATTACAGGTGTTGAAAATATGCCTCTGGTTTTTAAGAAATAAATGTTACAAGTGATTAGCAACTTCCACTGACATTTCAGAGTGCTTAGTGCTTCCCTGTAAACACATTTCCACTTTACTGTTCACACACCAAATGAATGTAAGCTGTATTAGCTAAAATCCTAACGTAGATACTGGGCTAAGTTCTGCTTTCTGTGTCCTTACTAGAAACATTCCTCCTGAGCCTAAAGAAAAAGGAGTTTTGCCCACTGGTTATATACAATTCATTGTCACAAATTATTTCAAGAGACAAGAGCTCAATGTGATGGATAGTTATACCTAATACCCAGAGTTTTAATAATATTGTTTTTGAAGACAGCAAAATATTACAATTTTTTAAAAAGAAGTCAGTAACTGTAGTCAGTAAACACTGGTAAAATATAAAACCCAAAACGTCCATAAATATAGCACAAAATGAAAACTGCATTTATGATGCATTATGATACATTTTGAAATAAAATTTCAGAAAAGAAAGCAGTAATTTATAAAAATGCCAGGCAGGAGAAAGTGAAATGGAAAAAAGGCAGATCCAAAGATAAACATGAAAAAGCACCCTGTGCTTCCTAGTATAAACATTTTTCAAGGTAAGAACCCTTGAAAATGCTTAGATATTTTTCAGATCTTAGGCTGAAACTTTGGCAGGTAACATTTCACAGAGGAATACAGGGGCAATACTTTCGGATTCACAGGCAAGGTCTACCCCCAAAAAAGAGAAGTAAATAAGAACTGAACTGGTAACAGTTGCACCAGTGACACTAAACAGAGTATTCTCTAATGCTCAGTGTACTTGGAACACAACCTTTTTTAAAAATAAGTCTTGCTGAAATCTTAACTCTTAAAAAGTACAGCATATTCTTGGTGGTTTTATTGCAGCGTTTTTACCACACCTTTCGTGCCGGCATCTGGTAGAATTGCAGTGCGGGCTGTTGCAATCAATCTTTCCTATGCCCTCACAGCTAATTCAAAATCTTTACCAACACACAGAAATATCCACCTGTTCATAAACATTCTTTCACATACATGCTCCTTCATGTCCTCTCTCTCTTTGCTTTCATTTCCAGAACACAACCCCTACTACTATTCTACAGTATTGGTATTCCAGAATTGACTGCAGCTATTTTTCTTCTTCATATACTGGGCTTTAAATTTTTTTTTTCTCCAAAGTCACAAGACCTTAGGAAAAACACATACATCTCATATATTGAGGACAAACTTTCTAAAACCTTTTCTAAGTGTTCAGTACTACCTATGTCAGAGCAACAACACTGAAGCAAACAAGAGACATGCAAACTCATTAATGCCTTCAGAAAGGGGTGAGGGCAGAACTGTGATTTAAAAACTTTTCAGTTCTAACAAGAGTGTGCTATAACTTTCTTTCTGGGGGAAAAAAAAAAAAAAAAACAAACAAAAAACCCAAAACAAAAAAACCCCCAAAAAACGTCCCAAAACAAGGAAACAAAAGACCCCCAACAATTTATGCAGCTCCTAGGCTGGAGCTGAGAATGACCAGTTAGAAAGAGCCTCTCAAGGAAACTCAGAAAGGCCATGCCTGAACTTAGCTATATGCGGCATAAATGATGAGTTGCTCAGACTTGGAAAGGTAAGATGTTTCTGGACATTTCTGCAAGTAGAACTCCAAAGTTAAAAGCTAAGGCATCAACGGCACGCAAAAAATAGGGCAACAGCTGAACAAGCTTTTTTCAGATCTATTCTGGACCATATCTAAAGCACTGAACACAACAGCAAACCTTACTTTGTCTGGCCAATACGATGTACTCTGCCAATAGCCTGTAGCTCATGTGCTGGGTTCAGAATGGGCTCCACAAGCAGAACGTGAGTTGCTTCGATGATGTTGAGTCCATTGGAACCAGTGTGAAGAGGCAGCAGCAAAATATTGATGTTGGGATCATATTTAAATGCAGACAGGTTTTCCTAAAAGGCAAACACCACAGCAGTGTGACAGAAGTTCCTCAATGAAGAGTGTGGGGGACAAGACTGTATTTTCAACAAATTATAGGAGCTAATACAGGCTCCAGAGTGACAGTCTTGCAGGTCTGTCATCCCAGAACAGACACATGACAGTCACAGGAAGGCATGATCTTCTTGCCACACTGATCAGAGTGTCTCATCCTTAACTTTCATGCAAATGCATCTTTCTCAAAAGTGGATGTACTGTTTATCTCCAAATGCTTTAAAATAGGACTTTTTGAGATTATAAGTTTTAGAATGAATAAGTTAAGAGACCAAAGCTTCTGCCACACAAATTTCCTGCTCTTTTAGTTTCTGAAAGGAAGCAATGACATAAAAAGGATCAAATTAACTTCTATGATTTCCCACTGAAAATAATTTAAGAAAAATATCCTTTATGTACCTGAAATTTACTAATTCCATTGATCTGAGAAAAAACCATGTTGTTGTCATACAAAGCTTTTGAAATTATATCCAACACATCTTGCCACTGTAAAAAAAAACAAAACAAAACCACACAACACAATAAAAGTAACTCAACATTACAAACAGCAATGACAACTAAAAAATAATAATTAACTTTCCTAACAAAAAGTAAAGAACTTTTCAAAATACTAGCATTTGCATTTTTTTAAAAAAAAAATTGTGCTAGAAACCAAATCTTTCATAAGACTTAAGTAAGACAGGTAATTAGAAAGATCAGCTCGAATAAAAGAGATTGGTAGCCATGTCAAACACAGTTTTACAATGTGTCAAAAACATCTGGACATCACATTTTAAAATATCTAGAATTTCTACTGCTTTCATACAAATCTAAGTGCTTGCCCTTTAAAGAAGCAAGTTTTCATCTGCTGACTATGATCATTATTCTTGTTCCAGTTACAGGACTTGCCCTACAAATCCTCATAACAATCAAGTGGTTGTACAGTGATTCAACATTTTGGTAGCTAAACTAGTTCCCGAAAATATTATGAACACTTTAAACTCAAAACACACATGCAGAGACAAGACAGAAAATGGTGATTAATACCGTTGAGAAAACTAAGGACTTAGCCCCTGGATCTTTAAATTGAATTCTCTTCAGTGTTCGGACCACAGCTTCCACTTTGGTGGAGTGACTTCCCTTTGAAAAGTCAAAGAAGAGCATTAGTAGAGTAGGATAGTAAAAAACTCCTTCCACATTCATTGCTTTATTAAATGATGTTATATGAGGTCTCTTACACATCTTACACAAAGTTAGAAATGACCAGCCCCGAGGAAGGCAGGTCAAGTAGCACTGAAATACTTTTACCTCTCCCTTACAATGCACTGCATTAGGATCAGCAGTGTGCAACAGCATGTGTAGCACATGGAGGAATGAAGCGCCATGCAGACACACCCTCTAGTTCTGCGTGAGGCAAAACACATGGTTTTGGTGCCAAGCGGTGCAGTGGCACTAAATATCCCCATTAGGCCTCCTGCAGTTTGACTTTGTGGCACAGTCTTTAGAGAATTTTTCAAATGCACATTAAAATTTCCTTACCTTCACACCTCTTGAAAATGGACCAAGAAAGAAATCTACCTGAATGCTATTTATGCTGCTTTTGTTTCTCATTCTAGCAACACCAAACCTATGCACAGTACTATGAAACTTGCTATTTATACTTAAAACAGTAAAATTGTAAATATAATTAATTTTTGAATGATGGTGAGCTGTAATGAAAACATCTTTCTGTTCTGCATTCAGAAATATTTCAGTGCTTAATGAATCCAATACTTTATTCTACTTCTTGTCAATTTTGATTTATGTACTCTTCCCTTTCCCCTTAGGTCAGCAAGAGGATACAATGAGATGCAATTACTTTTCCATCTCCTTCAATATGTACTTTATATTACAGCAATTCTACCTAATGTATTTCTTAAAGAAGCCTTTACTTTCTTACTAGTTCCTACACACATAGTAATTTCAAGCTGTGCTAGACTGAGCAGGACAAATATTGTTTTATTCCTGTCTGCACCTGTCTTTTGAATATTGAATTAACTATGTTGGCTCACTACAATGACAGATCAAATTTACTGAAGTCATGCCGTTTGCAGAATTGGCTGGGAAGGATTGTCAGCAGTCTCAGCACATCTGGGAACCAATTCTGGGCTGCTTGTTCACTCATACATTAGGCAGCTAACATGTAAAAGACTTCCTGCAGACTGTTTTACCAAAGGCTGCAGTAAGCAGTGCCATTTTATTTCCCAGGGTCCTCCACAGTGATTCCTACTCTGCAATGTTACAGACATAGAAATTAATCAGCTTTCTTCCACGTCATTTCTGTTGCACCTGGTAGTCACTGACTGTCCCTCTGACTGTTTGCAAAGTCAGATGGACAATTAGAAATGCTTATGTTGGTAGGTGTTCTGATCTGAAAGGATGACACATTTGCAGCCCTATGGCTGTTGCCTGCCAATCATAAACACCTACAGTTAGGAGATCCAAGACTAGCTTTTAGGACTTCCTACATAATTCCAGGGTCATTTATGTGCTTTTCCAATACCATTCATCTTTGATTGAGTGATGACAATGCTGGCTAATCTGTTCTAATTGTCTAATTTTCCTCAGAAACTGTTTTTAGAACTTACCATAGGTTCTATTTTCCCCTGCTATAACAGATAGCAGCTTTAGCCACTGTTGTTGATTTTTCCACCCTTCAGATTCCTGTGACTCAGGTGTCACAAAGGTGACTTTGTACAAGATCAGTAAGGGGAATTATGGTGCAGAAAAGAACAGCACAATGCTCAAAGTGGCCACAGTCTTTTTGCTCTATTTTTTTAAACAAGATAACTGTGTAAAGTTCTTCATCCCTTTGTCTACGTTATGTTTAACTATATTAGACTTACTGAACTTAAAAGTGACTAAAACTTTGGCTCACAGCACACACAAAGATTTCAATTTTTTTCCCTATGGACAGATAAAACTGACAGAAGTACCCTTGCTTTTCAGTCTTAAAAAAATAAACCCTACTCCTTACCCCTGGTCTGTCTTACCATGAGTCTGTCATTTTGTTGAATATTCAGATGATTATTTATAAAGAAATTGGCTAGTTCAAATGAATTATGGAACAGTTAACATTAGAACCAAAACTACCCCCTAACAAACAACTTCTGTCTCAGATGACAGGCTGGCAACACCCACTGTAATACTGACCAGACACAGGAAGCTTTTACAAAACCAAAACATGCAGGGATGCCAATAATCTCCCTCTCAGTATAAAATGCTTCCATTTACAGCAGTCCTTCTGCATCTAAGGCATTACCTTAAGATGGTTAGTGTCAGTAGAATAAAGAGTAAGATAGAAAGAAAGAGAGGTAGTGAATACTTTAAGAGACTGGAAGGATTGAGAGAGATCAGATTAAAATATAAACAGGGAATAAATCACACAATTTTCATATCTATCCTGAAAGATACTGATCTTAACCTTAGTATTCTATAAAAACCATACTAAGTTTGTTGTCTTTGTTAACTGTCCTTTAAAGGAACAAGAGGTAGAAATTTTTATTTTTAACAATGTTGCTTGTTTAGAGAGTAAATACAGTGAAGCTACAGTGTAAATTTTTAAATTTTCATGAACAAAGAATGAACTTTGCTCAAGCAAATTCACACAAAATTAATATTTTTGCTTTATTTTTGCTTTCTTCAAAGTTTTTGATACAGAAATACTTCAAGAAAACACTACAGCTCTTTACACAGGACAGCAGATGACATGGTCTTTCAGAGTCTTATTTATGAAATTTGGTTATTCTAGTTATTTTTAATGTAATTTATGAAACATATTTGAAATTTTCTTAGAAACAGGGTGATATCTCTACTGTATATGGAGTTAATATATAAAAAGCCCTGCTTGAAGTGATGTTCTAAGAAGTAGCACTTGAAAAATACAGCCTATTTACTCCCCCTGGTGCCACATACTGTACACTACTTTAATAATTCGAGTTAGGAATCGTCTACTTATAAAATGGAATTCCATTTGTCCAGGGAGGTTGAAATAACTAGTGTGAATGTGGCAGCATTGTCTTCAGTATAGGGCAGCAACCCTAGACATTGTGCAAGGTTCAAGGAGACTTGAACAGATATCATGGAAGTCTGTCAGCACAACTAGTTATTATTTTTTACTATACTAATCAGACTGAAATTATCACAAGTTATGTCCAGCTGTATTATAATCATATTTTAATGAAAGACAGCAGTATCATCTAAACCAAAGTATTATCAATGTATTTTACCTTTGCATTTTAGCCCAGAATCCTCTGTTTTTTCCACAACTGCAATAAACACAGGTTTTTTGTTTCTACAACATTCTACAAGATATTCATGCAGAGCAAACATACAGCTATGCACTACATGTATGTCAGTATGGCTAAAGACTCATGGAAATGCTGTCTCTTCAACCCAATGAAAAGCCTCCATTAGTAAAAAAAGCAGATAAAATAGTGCAATCAGGACTGAATTTCTACACATTTGTGTCTAGTGGTTTTGTCACTAGGACAAGCTATTTATAAAACTATATAGTACACTTGTCTGCCTTAACACAGTATGCTACAAAACACAACAAATACGCACTGCTGAAAGTTTGAACCACAGAGCTCCTGCAAACAACTCACCTTTACAGGAATATCGTCCTCCTGATTTGCAGCCTCTGCAGTGAAGACATAAGATATTTCTTTATGAGATGTTGTCTGCCTGCAAATGGCACATTTTATGGAGCTCCGGCGGGTGCCAACGCTGTACTGCTGGATGATGATTGCTATGCACTCATTACAAAAACAGTGTCCACATGTCAGCACTGCCCACTGTGCAGGAAACAAAAAAACCCAAACACAACACAGTTGCAGTTTTGGACCAGTGAAAAAGAAAAACAGTCCACTAATCTATGATAAATTACTTTTTCATAGAGAAATTACGTTATTTTCATGATACTCATCAGATCGAAGAAGAATTTTAAAACTGTTGCACTCCAGCTGCTAAAAAGCCTGAATTTCAAAATTTTCCAGCACACAGACATTCATGATCTAGTCTCTGCATTTACTGTTCATTGTTTGCATTTTCTCAGTTTTGAACTTCAGGAAAGACATTACAATCTTTCATTTCTATGAAAGATGATTCTTAATGCCTTATATGTAAACACAGGTTAAGTATTTACATAATTTTTTCAGTATTACACAAGTGTTTGTATTTGCCTTCTATAAAATTCTTTCGCTGTGCATTCATATTAGATTGGTCTTATTAAATAAGTGATAGAAAGAAAGCTTTAGTTTTTCCTTACTGGTAAGTCCTAGACAACATCTTTGAACTTACACAGTGTCTCAGTCTCTTTATGACAGAATGTGTGTGAAACAGAAGATTGCGTTGCAGAAGCTGTTTTCCCCTTGTGAGCCTAGAGCATCTACACGTCAGCCAGAACTTTCCATAATAGAGAAGCAATTTGCAGACCAATAAGTTTTGAAATTCAAAACAGTATCTTTTGCTGTACTAGTCTGTTCTTTAGGCCATTCCAAGAGGAAAGACTAAGTTTTCATGGGACCAAGTTGCAAAGGAATTGACTGAACCTCTGATTATCAAGCAGAAAGTCTTTTAGGCTTTGTAAAGTTTTTTCATTTGTGCAGAAACAGGATGCAAGGTACTTTAAAAGTTCTTTTAAACATGAAAGCTACAATCATCTAAAGCAGCAGTCTTGCTGTTAAGCAAAGATAAAGAAAGTTAAAAGATTATTTTTTCTTTCAGTGAACTTCTTCAGCTCTGAGATAAGGAATAATGGCAGTTAACACGACTAACAGCCGTTCTCTGTAAAAACCTGTATTACCCTTGGAAGAAAAGCACAGAGGGGATTTTGGAAACATGGCAGGACAGCAGTTCATGCTTACACATGTCTATAATGCAAAGAGAAGTTAAACCTCCTTAAAATAGCTACCCTAAAAGAAAGAGACAATTTAGTTGGCCATATAGGAGTCTTTTCATGTTTTTTCCTAATGCATGGCAAGGCAAGTTCAAATTATGGCTTTGTACTTTATGATATAGATTAAGTCCCACTTGAATTTCAACTCCTGCAGTTCAGCAGGGAAGTGGTGGGGAAGGAAATCCACATTGCCAATATTTATTCTATTGGATTTTGCTACTGTTTGCGTATGTAATATCCTTTTCTTCAGAAGAAAAAATACCACCAATAAGAACAATTACAGTAAAATACAATACTGGACAATAGAAGTCTACCTACTACTTCTTCCTGTTAGCTTATAAATGGAAGAAAAATCTTTCTGCTAAAAGTATAACTTCAGAGCTATAAAACAATCATGAACACACATTTTTGGAACATTTAAGCACTGATGTCAAAAGCTAGAAGAAGTAGAGGTACTTGTATTTGAGAAAGATGTTATTTCAGGGGAGAGGCTGGTTGGTGCATTGCAGGAAACAGCTCATTTTCTCTGTTTCATTAAAACATCCATTTAAAAACAGATCTTGACAATTTGACACAAACTGGTTCAGCTCTAGTTAAAGATGTTCTAAAACTAAAACCTGCTGGATAACTATCTTACCTGCATTCCCAATTGACGTGCACAGATTGGACATGGTTCTGGGTTAACTCCTCCAGTAGTTTTATCCTGAGACTATAAATTAGAAAAGAAAGTGTAAGCTTTGTGTTTTGTTTTTCTATATTTAAAACAAGCTTCCAGAAAAAAAAAAGAATAATGAGGCCCTTAAAAGAAACCAAATCAAACGAAACACTGTGAGCAAGTTAAAAACATATTCATGTACTCAAGTCCATCTTGAGGAGTTAAAAAAATATGTTACTTTTGGTAAGCAAAAGGAGCACTTTTCATTCTGCAGTCTTTTAGATGGCATCTCCAGCTCTGTAACAGCTCTGAAAAATCCTGGTAAAATAAAAGCTTCAAACAACAAACTCCACATATTTTCTATCAGCTTTACATTGTTGCAAAACCACTTAAATTTTGCTTAACTATGCTTACTTGAACATAAATGCACTTACTCAAACACTATGATTAAAATAACATAATACATAGAGGTTGTCTGTTTCAGTTTGGTTTTGGTTTTTTGTTTTAAGCATTTACTTAAACTCCAGACATGATTATCCTTCTGTTTCAGGTAAGCTCTCTGTAAAACACCAAAGCTGTGGCAGAGACATACATAATTTTATAAGGCTTCTACTAAACATGGCCCAGTTAGTTTTAATGAAAACTTTAAACATCAAAACTAGTTCATAGTTTAATAAGCATGTAATTAAGCAAGTAACTAAAATGTATAATGCAATAAATAATTCTATGAGCACATAGTAACCCAAAGAACAGCACATGGAATTTGAAAATGTAATGAATCTTCACAGAAAATACAATTTAAGATAGAAGTTTTAAATAATGGTAGGTTTCTTCCCTTCCACAGGTAAACATAGTACATCACATAGGTAAAGACCAAGGAACTATTAATCTTACTTTCTCCAGATTGGTGAGGTACAGAAGTTGTCCTAATTTCTTTTGAAGCTGTGATTTGGCAACTGCCTTGTCATTCAGAAGTTTCACTCGATTTTGCTCTACCTATGAAAACAACATTAAGTATGTGTTTAAAAAGGAAAAAAATAAAATGAAAGTTTTACAATAAGGCTTAAATTATTTTTTTTCGTGAAATTCAGTTCAGTGATTTAATGGCAACAGATGGAAAATCAGCTCATGTTGGAATTTTAAGATGTGCTTCTCCCCAAGCAAAACTGATTATCTATTCCTTTCCTGTACCCAGTATGAACACAGCACTGTGAAGGGGATGAGATGCAGAAGGTACACAAAATTGCTTTTTATTGTTTTATTTACGTTATTGGTTCTTTACAGAAGCAAAATTAAATTTAAAAAAACCTGAATTTTTAGAAGTTTCTTTTGAACTTTATTCAATTTCTCTACTATTTCCTTATGACTGTGTATATATATACTAGCATCAACTGCTGCTTCCAAAAGCAATGTGTAAGAGACAACTATTTTCTTTGTATTTCTTAGAAATTTCCACTTTTGACTTAACCTATACAAAGACAGAAACACCAACCTGACTTTTTTTTAGATTAATTACAGATGATAGTGAAGAAGTGTAATACTGCACAAGAGGCAGGCACCTGAAGGATGAAGGCCAAAGTAATGGATGTTTCTTTTACGGCTGCATATACATGCATAACTCTTAAGACTTTATCAGGCAATTGTTAAGCAAAGTGCTCCTTTTTAAAAATTGTTTTAATACAGAGATGAAATTTATTTCCGTATAGAAAGAAGCGCTTTTGTCTAACTCAATCTCACAGAAAAAAAGCACAAAATGTGTCTATAGAAAATTTACTTTCATTGGTGCAAAAAAAATAAAATAAAGAGGTTAAATCAATCCAGCATTTTCTCTACCATCATAAACCGAGTCAGAGGCAGCTCAGAAATTTCAATAGACTGGAAAAAAAGATTATTCTTCGAGGTGCTCACTTCTGTTTTATACAGGTGTTTGTGGAAAGTATTAATAAGGGTAAGGAATCAGGTCAACTTAATTTTCCACCAGCTTGGAAGACTGGGCAATTGTAGAGAAAAGAAGGAAGTTGCTGCTGCTGAAAGGACAGCAGTCTTAGGTAAATATGCCGCTCTGACTGAAGGCTAACAAAAATGTATCAAAGTAACAGTTACAAGCTCAAAATGGCCCATGTGTTTAATTTAGAAATAGGTAAGAATTCTACACTCCACCAAGCCTGTCTGAAATGAAAACAGGGACACATTATAGACATTATGCATAGATCCAGATGCAGATTTATTTTTGTAGGAGGTAGGTTCCTCCAAAAAGAAGCCATTCTTCCCTGCCCAGTGCCCTACCTCATGTGGTTCTATAATGTGGAGCACTGGTGGATTTGGTTTTGGCTCATCAGGGTGACGCACTCTCAGCCGTTCTGTCGCCATTGCCAGCTCATCAATAGCAGACACGTGATCCCTAAGGACCATCCAATACTCATGGAGCAACTGTAAGAAAATCCCAAACAAATGAACAGCAGAACTGAATTGAGTTACACTTACATGGCTCTGCCATACAATGTAAAATAAAATGTGAGAATCTTTTTGGAGGAAGAGATAGTATTTCTTTTCAGCATTCAGCCACAACAACAACTAATTATAAAGGAAAACAAGCAGTACAGACATCATTTTGCCCACTCTCTTTTTCAGCCTCTCTGTATAAACAAGTATTAATAGCTGTCTCTCATTTCTTTTACAACTACTAGTATTACAATTTGGAAACAAAATGCCTTGCAAAACAAACAAACAAAAAAACCTAAAACACAACAACTCTGCTGAATAAAAAAAGAGTTATTTCACAGGGTATCATCCTTGTAACTCAGTGTATATTAGAGTAGTACGGACCACTGAATCAGTACTTCCAAGTCACAACAGATGGAATCACACCACTGTCTCCACTCTCATTGGCATATTAGTCCCATCTTTTGTTTCCTAACATAAATGCACATGAAAAAACTATGTTCCTTCTTCAAAAGACTTAAGGTAAACTGAATTACAGAATGAACCAGTGTTGGATTTGCTGAGTCTTGCTACATTCTGATTCAACTAAACAGATGAACACATTTAATTACATCTTTATACTGTCTTAGCAGATGCAATTACATTGCTAAGTAATTTAATTAGTAGCCAGTATAGCTTTTATAAACTGTGAAATCATATATAAATCATTTAAAATCAAATCCTGTAATAAGCACTGTGGAAAAGATTGGTGTAGGTAAAGCCTCATTTCAGGAATACGACTTAGATGTGCTAATATTCAGCTGCAATTTGTTTATAATAAATTAAATGGACCACACAACTGTTTGATCACCATGTAATTTACTGAACCTTATATTCCTTTTTCCATGCTTCAAAGAGTTCCAGGAATACGCTCCCTTCTTCGGTTAGCCTAGCATCCATTCGGTGAGCTTTGGCAAAGGAGAGAAGAGCTTTCAAGGCACGCTCAGTTTCACTGGTCGCCCAGAGCCCTCTGCTTGTGGTGGGCAAACGGTCATCGACAAGCCCTTCTTGGTCTTCTATCATCTCCTCAAATATTGCCATTTGACCTTTAACACTTCAAAACAAACCAAACACAGCACTGAGCACAGATTCTGTACTTCCACATCCATCTGTACTTATTCATCATTTATTTCAGCCTTCTTATATATGATTAAAGGATAATGCAAACCAAGCAAATATAAACTGCTGTTTTATTACCTAATCAAAAGCTTGCTTTGAACACAGTGACCTCGGTACCAATCCTCAGGCCAGTTTGTCAGCTCAAAATCATCAATAGCTTGTGGACAGGCTTATGCATCTAAATCATCTTTCAGTAGTTATTAATGTCATATTCATAAAAAAAAATCTGACTTTTTTTTATAAGCAAGAATTACTTAATTAAACTCTGCTGCAAAATTTGCTGTGTATTGCACTGTGAAAGAACAGAACAGCTTCCCAGCTCTCTCCTTGACAAATAGTGCGAATTTAGAAATACATTGATTCTTCCCGATTCCAGCAGTCATGAGGCAACAAAACTCCCACTGGTAAAGACTTCTCAAAATGTTTTCTCAGTAACCTCAAGACTTTTCAATCCAATTTTGACACTGAGGGATATGAGAGAGAGAGGTCCAAGAGAGAGCATGCAGAGAGCTGTAATCTGTCTCTCAGTACTGCCCACCATGCATACTTCTCTGACACCCCATGCTGGTGTCACCCTTCTTTCAGCTTCACCCTGTCTGAGATCTCTCATTGTAACATTGAGTGAGGGTAGTATTATACCACGTGCAGCTGGACTCCAAATAAATATTTGCACAAATAGGAACATGTGTTAAATTAGCATACTTGTATTTATATGCACGCTGTCTGAACATGCCACCACTTCATTTCAAATTTATGGTCATATTACAGCAGCTTGAGAGAAAGTGGCATGTATTCATTCCTTGGACACCATTTCTTCAAATGAAATATACATACAAAATTAAACCTAACAGAACTGCTATCAAAGCCATCAGTAAGAAGTCACTGTCATTTGGTCATAAACTTATTTCAGAAAACGTAAACCAATCCAACTCTCACTTTTTCTCACAGTCAGAAATTTATAAATCTATGAACTTACCTATGCATAAAGAGCTTTGACTCATATTCTGTGAACAATTCGTCAGCCTTACAAAAGACACAGCTGCAATATAGAAAATTGAAAATAGATGTACTCAGAATTTAATCAGAAACCAAATTATCATAAGCCCTTATTCCAACATATAAAACTACACAAAATTCTTAAAAAAAGAACAAAATAACAATTATACATACACTAATATAGCTGACACTAGAAGATTTTATATAAATAAAACCAAAGACCATGATTCTAACAAATCGATCTGTGATAACTGTGTGCATACAGCTCCTGAGTACGTAATAAAGATTTTAGTATGTTATTTCAAATAAAGGAAAATTCAGTAATACACATCTAAGGTATATTTTCTGTTTTCAAGACCTACTTGTTAAGTGGCAGTCTAACAGGTCGCAAATGGCAGATAGTGGCAGCCTCAATAACTTGCTTAGAAGGAGGCCCTTCTAAGTTTTTCACTGCTTCTCTTACAATCTTCTGGAACTTCTTCACTTCATCCAGCTGGGTTGTGAGTAGGTATTGAAGGCCTCTACAGTCACGGAATCTGATTTAACAAAAAAGAGGAATTAATGTACATCAAGACACCAAATCCAAACTTGATTCAGTATTTTAAAGTAGAAGAGAAGTAGCTAAATAGCAATCTAGGACAACATACAAAGTTGGTACAAAGTTGGTACCACAAGCAAGTGCTTATTACTCCTGTATGCAATGCTGTCAGAAATCACTCCAGTGTATCCCCAGAGCTGATGCCTGGTATTTTTAGAACAGAAAGACTTTTTCCAAGACTTGAGAGGTGTGGCCAAATACTAGTAATGAACGCAAACCTGCAATATTCTGGGCCACAATGCAGAACTACTAAAGGTAAACCACTGCACATACTTAACAGTCTTACTTGTGTCTGCTGGCCAACAAAATGATTTTCAATGTACCTGTGCAATTCCCAGCAGACATATGCACCCATCACAGAAATACACTTCATTCAGCAAGTTAGCTTTCAAAGTTAAATTTATTAAATGGACATACCAGTAAACTATTTTCCTAAAACCTAGCTGCCTTTTGTGATTGGAGGGGTGTTGCAGTAATGAACACAAACATGAACACAAGTTAAGTACTTTCCACATTGTGTTTTTCCTGAGAGCAGAAGTCTCTTGCTGAAAGAGTGCATCATTCCTACAAGCTCTGACATGGATGTACAAGATTGTGGTTCTACACCATACAGGAAGTTTGATCCAAAACATCTGTTTTGTACAGCGCAGAGAGCAAAGCACAGGTTTAACACTACTAAAGCTTGGCATTCAATATGGCCTACTTCAGTAACATGCATTTTAAAATAACATAGACAAAGTTTGCCTAACCAGGTAGTCTGAAAATAAATGTAAATTGCAACCACAAGTCTGTTGTTAATAACATCAGTTGCCAAATAACACCAGCTTTATAAAAATCTCCCTCACTATACCATGAATTAATCATAGCCAGTACTCAGTAAAGAGTACTTGTTGCTTCCACCACTGACCAGCAGCACTTGGTAAGACACTGCTTTTTAAGTTTTATCTCATATGCTAAAATAAATTGAAAAGGAAGCAAGTTTTATCCTTGTGTTATAGAAGAAAGTTTAGTCACAGATCGTTGTCCCAAAGTTATACAATCTGTAAGCAGCAATTTAAGAAGATACTTTCTAAGTCCTAATTTGAATCAAGGAAAAAAAAATCAGTGTAACACAAGCTAACATACAGAGGGATGTATAGGAAAAAAAGTTTTGCATGAACATGTCAATAATCCTTTCCTTGTATTTATTTTGACCAGAATGTGATGCTATCGTTCTCAAATAACTACAAAATGTTTCTATTCAGACTCACAGACTGGCTGAGGTTGGAAGGGGCCTCAGGGCATTGTCTTGCTCAAATGCTCTCCTCAAGCAGGGTCACCTAGAGATGGTTGCCCAGGACCATGCCCAGACAACTTCTGAGTATCTCATGGATGAAGACCCCCCCAAACTCTCTGGGCTACCTGTTTCAGTGCTCAGTCACCCTCACAGTAAAAAAACGTTCCCTGATGATCAGAGGGAACATTTTGAGTTTCAGTTTGTGCCCTTTGCCTCTTGTGCTGAAGAAAAAAAGAGGTTAAGCTTTGTATCTTTATTTAGATTATTCAATAGAATTGTGTTAAGTACTGAAAATAAAAGACAGATTTACTTCCATCAAGAAGAAATTTCAGCCTTTTGGAATCATGATGGCAGAATAGTCAGAGAGTAGGAACTTTACGTATGGAATTAAAATATGGAAATTAAAATTCCATCTTTACATATGGAATTAAAATATGTACGTGTCTTATGTATTTAAATTTATACACACGTTTTATAAACTTGTACACAGTACATACATTTATATACATATGTTTTATATATCATAAATATAATAAAAATGTATTTAACTAAAACATGATTCAGAAAGACTGTATTTAAGAGCACACGTTCATGTATCTGAGAAAATTTCCTGAGGTTAAACTATGAGAGCACTGTCCTTCCTATGTCTCCCTTTTCTGCGATGAACTTACAGACCTTCATCCAGGATGTACAAGAGGAGAAAAGGGTCTATTCAATCGTAAAATTTAGGGAAGACCTCATTGCTTTCTATATTTATGTAACAGGAAGGTACAGAGAAGACTGAGTGAAACTTTTGTCAAAGGCACCTGGCCTTTGACAAAAAAACAAAAGAACAAGAGACAGTGTACACAAGATGCAACACAGGAAATATTAACTAGGTAAAAGAATTTTAATGTCTTTTTTTATCCATCAAGTGGGCCAAATACTGGAACAGGCTTCACACAGAGATTACTGAATCTCCCTCCTTGGAGATACTAACAGGTGAAATCCCTGTACAGCTTTACTGGATTGAATGAGCATGGATCTGGATATTAACATGGGAGTTGATTTAAGTGACCTCTGAATTCATTACTCTGTAATTGAACCCAAAAGAAGTGGTGTACTGTTGTCTTGAACATGAAACCAACCTCAAATTCTTTGCTCAGAAAAACAGTGATGCTATTTTATGGTGTTACACAAGGATTTTCTGATATTATCTGTTTACTTTCCATTAAAGCAAGCCAATTTCTTTTACAGGCTACTCAATTATAATGTAATAAACTTTGAATTCTTCTTACTTAGCAGTTTCATGAGTATAGAAGACTGTAAAACCACAGTAGATAATACAGAACAACTTTTCAAAGAATTCTTATCTAAGAGAAAACAGTAATTTTCCTGCTTTTCTTTCCAAGTCTTTTATCTAGTTGCACTTTTTCAGGGACTGATTTTGAAACATAATTGCAGTCCATATGCTCTGAAGCAAAAATGCCTGCTATCTAATTGCAATTGCTAGCACAAAATAGAAAGTCCTGAGTAGATTTAACTGTATTTAAAAGTCTATTTCAGTTATTCTCTTACTTCTCTGCCATGGAGAGTTTACTTGTCTGCTGTTTGTAGTTGCAGGTTATCTCATTTTGCACACGTTGAACAAGCTCCTCATCAATGGCATACTGTATCGCTGTCTGGATGACATCCAACCACCAAGGAGAACCTGAGTGTATCTGTATGAAAAAGAATAGATTTATCCTTGAACATTCACCAGAAAACCAATCTGCTCATTGCAGCAGAGGCGCATACTGCTCTTTAGGCCATGGTCAAACAAGGCTGACTAATTCCATGAAAAGTGGAGGATGAGAGTGTGATGAAAAAATATCCTATCTTCTGTTGACGTGTAAACACATGACTAAGAAACTGTGTACATTCCCCACACCTTTATATTCCTTCAGTAGAGTCAGATTCACCAAGGCTATCTACAGCCACACAGAGATAACGGTGATCTCAGTTTCTTCCTTCTCTCTCTGTCTCAAAAGGACATTAAAAGATCACTTAATCAGAGAAAGCAAAGTTCCCTGTGAAATTATTACAGCGACACTGAAGTGACCTTGTAATTTTAACAGGTGAAAAGAGAAAAACAGCTGGAGTTCTGGATAAACAGATGAAAATAATATTCTTTAAAAAAGCCAAAAGTCAGATACAAAACATTTAAGAGGTACCTGCCTTTCTTTGAAGTTCCCGAATGGTTTGAAGAACTGGTTGTAAGGCCTGATGGGCTTCTGCAACTTCTGCGTTGGATTTACTCATATAATGCTGTCGAAGTTGTTCTGCCTGGATGGAAATAAGAGCTTAAACTACGCAAAAATTGTATCTGTGAGGAACACTGCAAACGTGAAAACTCCCCAGCTACCATAGTGTTTTTAAATGGTTACCTATCTGCTATCTACCTTCCTTTGTAAGCAATATTTAGCAGTATTTTTTCC
The DNA here is from genome assembly GCF_029207755.1 of Chamaea fasciata. Taxonomy (NCBI): domain Eukaryota; kingdom Metazoa; phylum Chordata; class Aves; order Passeriformes; family Sylviidae; genus Chamaea; species Chamaea fasciata. The sequence goes on along the minus strand of NW_027094088.1, from coordinate 48,596,354 downwards.
CCTAGAATCCAGCATTTATTAGTAAGCCAAAAAAAAAACCAAAACAACCATTTGAGAAGATAAATTACTGTAAAGATGTTAACTGTGGAACTTTGCTTTTGGGTAAGCCCAAACAACACAATAGGAATACAGTGCATTACAAAAGGGAACTGGAGTATAACTCAGCATTCTTACTTATCTGGGTTAAATAAGCAAACAATAAAAAGATCCCAGAACAGCCTGAGAACAGGACAATTGAACTTACCTACATATAAAACTCACTCATAAAATAACAACAAAGGCTTAAGTTTCATTAAATGCATCAGATACAATTTTTTTCAGAGAAATTACTTCTTACAGTGAAACCCCTCTTGGTGTACAAGTGCCACTATAAAAGCAGTGCTAGTTTATTTCGTATTTTAAAAACTGATGAACAAACAACTTAGAAGTAACGTGTATCTTGAACCGTTACGTACTGATTTCACAACATACATTTATTTTGTGCATTTTAGTGTATGTTCAAGTCTTTTTTTGTTTGCTACTGCTAAGATAATACATTGATGTTACAGAGCGCAGTTTACCTGGAGTGGACAGGACTCTCAGGTACTTAGAGGAGCTACTGACAAAAGGTAGCTATAAAAAACCACCTCTGCATCACATTTATAAATAAAACAAATTTTCTAATAGCTTTCTTTATAATCATGCCAGGATAATGCAGTATTTAAAAACTGCAAGAATTACAGGTCAATAAAAAACAGGCAGTACTTCTACAGAACTTCTATAAGGCAGGTACAGACTTTATATATTTAGGAGAACAAGGCTCATTAAAACAGAAAAAAATTGCTATGCTTAACACAGAATTTGCATAAAAATGATAAAATATCAGAAGACAGCCAAACAGTAAGACAGATACTCATCACCAGTATAAAACAGGAGAGACTGGAAGAACTGTGCCTGTGCAGCTTGAAGGAGAGAGGCTTAGATATTACCAAAGAACAGCTGCCCAGCAGGTAGAAGGAAATCACCAAGACTGGGAGCCCAGGCATATTACTGAAGTACGTGGCAACTGAACAAGGGACAATGGCTATAAATTGAAACAGGGAAAAGAAAAAATCACACAGAACTCCCCTGCTATGAAATATATGAAGAACTGGAACTGGGTAGTCAGTTAAGTTGTGAAATCTCTTTCCTTGGAGGTTCTAAACGGCCAGTTGGATAAAGCCCAGGGATACCTGAACAAAAATCCATGTTGAGCTTGCTCTGAGGGGGAAGTTCAGCTACAGACATCCCAAAGTGCCTTTCAGCCCAAATAGTAACACAATAATGACATTCTTTTGGAAATGATGTCCTTATGTCCACTGCAAGTAACCAGTGGGGAAGAGTAATCCCAGCTACTTTGCCAAATACTTCCCTAGTTAGGATTAAGGATATAGTTAAGCTTATGCATACAGAAAGTGATACAGAGTGATTTGTTCATCTGACCAAAGAAAAATAAACTTCAGCTACAGAAAGCTCCGACTATTTGAAGTTAAAAATGGGGAAAGCTAAAGAAAATGTGAGGAAATAAAGGACTCAGAAGAATTCAGGATGACACATTCTTTATCAATAATATCTATGTAAGTTATTTCCACAGGAACATGGGGGTGGGGAAAAAGCATTTCAGAGGTAAAAGTTATTAAAATTTCCATAAAATACACTCACAACATAACAGAGGCCACTAGCATTGAGAACAGCAGTACTGTATTGAACATTTCTGCTCTCATCACACAGTAAACAACTCTTGATTTTACTAAGTTTAAGGGAAATATATGTAGTTAACTCAAAAGCTATTTCTTTTGAAATGAAAAGAATTGTTGTTTCTTTAGTTAGAGAAATTGCTGAGGGGACAAAAAATAAAAATGTGCTCTTCAGTATTTATGAAAAACAAAATACGTTTACCTCTTCTGCAAGTCGGCCATCACGCAAAGTTGGAGGAATTCCTGGGTGCTTTGCCAACAATTCCATCAAATTATGCGTAGAATGAAGTCTCTAAATATACACAAAGTCAAGAGTAATCATGAAAAAAATCCATTGCAACATCCGTGACAGGAAAAACCTGAACAGCAATGAAAGCTTACAGCAAGAAATTATCATGCATTTAAAAACAGTTTTGTCTTTCTCTGCTAATCTGGAAGCATCTTATAAAGAAAAGAAAGATTCCTTTCTACATTTTACTGGGATAGGAAATGATAGGAAATGAAATATTAAAAAGACCTTCTTTAACATCTCAAAAGCAAATCAGCAGGCAAGGGTAATACCAGGTCATCAGATTCTATACCATACTCACCCTCCTAATTAAAACAGTCCTTGACTATTATGAAAAAAATTAATTATCTCTGAGCATTTTCTTTGGTAAATGTCTTTTAGAATATTCTGATGAAACAATTCATTTAGCCTATCTAAACCAAAATAAAGTGTTAAGGAAAAGACCAGATACCAAGAGCTATAATAATTTTTCATATTTTTCTTTTGTCTGAAATAAAAGAGATTGAAAAACCATGATCTTTCGGTATACTTTTAGGGACAATAAATTTGATTATTAATATAAGGAAACTCTGCTCCTCTTCTCTGGTTTCACCCTTTGTTTCTCAAACCAAACCAATAATATTATGCTTCCTGCACAGCTCCCACAGACTCATACTAACGACCTCCACTGTCACAAGCTTGTGCCCTTCTCACATCCTGGATTCTCTTCACCTCTGCCCTATTACTATCTCAACCACTTAGGAGGACCGGCCAGCAGTGATTTGCCAGTACCCCAAAGAGCTAATCCTTCACAACTGAGAAGACTTAACACAAGTAAAATTTTACTACACTAAGGCAATATTAGGCAGTGAATATTTTGAGGGGAAAAAAACCCCAACTTTATTGGATTGCACAAGTCAGTAGAACAACTTCATTAACAATCTATGAGCAGCTTAACAAGTTTACACTAACACATCTATGCTAAGCAAAAAAGCCACTAGGAAGTCACAAAGGAAAAAGAAAAATCAAAGACGCACAACACAGACATTATGTGACCACATGCAACACAATCAAATAATAACTTGCAAGCAAGTAAAGAAACAGACAACTGATCACTTCTTATCTGTGTGTCACTAATGCTTTAAATCTCTTTATTATGCTGAAGAAAATTTTGGTCAATTTAGAGTTAATAGTTCTTGAAGAACTATAAATATGTCACTTAGAGAACCATGGTTTTTTTTACCAGGAAAATATATTCATACTTTTAAATAGTATTTAAAAGGCATGAAGTAACTGCCCAAAGAGAAAAGGCACTTCAATTCTTTTCCATGTTTTGATGCCCTTTTATCTTCTGCAGTGCAAATATTTTATTATTCTCTATCATTTGGCACATTAATATCACTCTCAGTACAAACCCTGCATTCTGTAATTGCAGGATGTAATATAACACTGTTAGCGTGAACAATCACAGTCACATGCACCAGACTAGGAATTCAGCTTGTTAACTATACTGCAGAACAGCAGGTGGAGATCATACACTGCTTCAGGGACATCAAGAAAACTCACAAGGAGGTTTTTAGAAACACAGTAGCTTTTCTTGTTGTCCAAAAAAAAGGAAACGTGGCGGTCATGGACAGATTCCTATCAAAAGATTGTGATTACAGCAGGCTGAAAGAGTAATTCAGCACACCACTGGGAGGAAGAAAAGACTGACCTGTTAAATTAAATCTAAAGTATTCCAGTTCTTAACTACATCTCTCTTACATTTCAATGCTCACTCACTTGCAAGGAATCTGTTTTGAGCTTTTCTTTGTGCTCTTCAGATGATCTTAGTACTTCTCTGTACAGCTCCGCAGCCAATGCATACTCTCCTGAATTAAACAAGAATAGCAAAAACACAGACATATTGTGTTGGTTTTTAAATATACAAGCAGGCATGACCTTACAAGTGCTACATTACTTGTAACATACTAAGATGTTCTCAGAGACTCTGTATAGTAAGTGCCTGTTTTCAAGCAATTCTTTCCTAGTCATTCTACGCCTCCCCCCCAAAAAATTTGTAAAAGACAGAATATGATATTCTACAAAGACTACTGCAGTTTCCAAATTAAATATCTTTTGTGACTGTAAGAGCTATAAACCTCTTAATCTTAAAATATGTATTCATGGTTGCATAAATCAAAAAAAAATCTCATGTTGCACTTTAAAAAAATCATCTACAACTCACTGCAGTGATGCACTGCTAAATTTGCACTGCAAATGCATTATTCACTCTCCCAGTGAAAACCATGAAAGTTGTGTCATACTTCAGAAATGCAGAAATGATTAGGTACATGCAGGGAGCATAACTACTGATGTAAGCTGCCAGCATCACAATCACTTCTCAGAAAATAGCTTGTATCAATTAAAAAGAAATACAAAATTGAAGTTGTGTATGGAAAAGCAGTGAAAAAATAAATCCATTTTAATTTTTTTTCTCAACTGATGGCAATTTACTTAGCCAGTAATACTCTTAAGAGACTCTTAAAACATGGAGAAGTACAGGGACAAGAAATGAATAAAGACAGATTAACAGAGTAAAACAAAACCCATCATCCTATCTATATGGATGTGTAACATTTTATGTCAACAAGACTTACTGCTTCTTACATTGAAAGAGTTGCATTTGTAAGGGTGTAGTCCCGCAGTAGGGACAGGATTGCAATTACTAGTAACCAGCCAAAAGCTATGTGCTGAATTTGCTAGCTTGAAGCTTGTCAGGCCTCCCTTGAATTTTTATTGATCTGCCTGAACCTTTCACTTGGTTTAGCTGTGATAGCAGTTTCTGTAATTCATTAGATGTCTATGGCTAATTTTTAGTATATTTTTAAACTTTTGTTTATCTTTGTGTGGTACAAACACAGCTTTATATAGACAGCAGGAACAAGCAATTATTCCATGTATAATGAGATATTTACAACTACCACAATGATGTAGTGTAGGGAAATACAGGCCTAGTAACAATAGCAGAGGCTATTGACAAGTAAAGATATAGGATGCAGTGTAGAGTACAGCCATGGGATGCTAAGAGATGGTGCACAGGCTTGGCAGTGAATGAGAAAGCCATGGCTATAAACAACTCACCCACAGTCAAAGAAATGCAGACTTAGAGCTGGACAAAACTGGTTTTAGGGGCAACAAAGAGAACAAAGAAAGAGTATGTAACATTCATAAAAGGCATCATGTACACTAAATTTGGCGTTTTCATGGAGCTGCAGACCAATGAAGAAAGAGAAAGATGCAAACATGCTAGCAAAAATAAAAAATGACCCTCACTGGATTTCTGTGTGAGAAAGAAACCATCAACATAAACATTTTATTCCTCCTGATGAAGGTATTGACAACTGGCCAGTGCATTGCCACCACATCTAAGAAACCATTGACCTCAGGGTCCAGATGAGCCTAAGTAGAAAGATGAGCATAAAAGCAGGACAAGAAGTAGACACAAGTAAGTGTGGCTGTTACACTTTTCTTTGCCTGTAGCAACTAAATTTGGACTAATAATAATTAGACCCATAAGTTTTCAATTATACAAAGACTAAATTCATGGCCTCACTTTTATGTAAGGTGTGCTTCCCCCTTTCAAAGACTGAGTGTAAGGGTAATACTGAGGGAGGAGTTCCAGGTCAGAACTCTGCCTCTTGTCCTGCTTTTGTTTCTCATCAGACAAAGTTTTTATCAATCTGGTTCAAAACAGGCCAAACAATTTTTTCTACTCATGTATTTTAGAAGCATTACATCTGTAAGTAACTCTTTTTAAGTACTTAACTCTATCAGAAACACTTATCTCCACCCTGAAATTGTAACAAAGTACTTCAAACCTACCAACTACAGATTAAAGAATCTGAATATTGTCTTTTTGTGAGGCAACTAAGAGAAAAGGCAGTTTGCCTGTTCTCTTTCAAGGAAGACTTTGATATGAGCTGGAAAAATTCGAACAGCATGTCAACTTTAGAAGAACATGGAAAAGAGGCATTTTTACACATTCATAGCTGAGTAATTTTATTTTTATTTTGTGGGACACTCAAGATTAATATAATTATTTTGTTTCTCATTCAAAGCTTTTTTTCCCTTATAATTCAGATAAAAATCACAAAATGGACAGAGCTGTCTAGCAGGAGCAGCAAAAGGAATCCACAGTCAGCACAGCAGTTTGCATGGCTGGGGGCACAAAGGAAGCCCAGAAAGCAGTACTGATAAAACAAAAGCAGGTTAAGTACAATTACACAAGTATGACTTCTTTTAACCTCCCAGTACACAGAGATGGAGCATATTCTTTACTCCTGTACTGAAAGGAGTAAAGAATATGCTACAGCCCTTTGGTCTTACCTTTAATGATATGGATACCAGCTAAGCCATTAAGAGCACACACCAGCTGTCGGTGAGCTTCTTCACACTCTGTCCGACATTTCTTTTGCAGGGATGCCAACAGTTCCTCCATGGTCATGGTGCTGAAAGGAGACCAAATGCCTTGAAGTTGAAACAAAATGGATGTACTAGAAAAGTATATCCACCATACTGAAAATGGTTTTTTTGAGATTTCTTTACTTATTAAAAAACCTCTAGCTGTCAGATTTTCTTCCTGCTAGAGCTTTACCCTAACTTGAGTGTGTCCAGAGGTTGACATTTCCTGGAACAGAAAGAAGTAAGAAGCAAGAAGAAAATTTGAACTTGGTAAAATAATCCTTCATAGAGCAAAATATTTTTCTCCTGTTAGTGGTGAACTGGAAACAAGCAAAATAGAACTCATTTTATCAAAAGCTGTTCAGATGAAAACAGCTATGACAGACTACACTTCTACCCTCTGCTACCAATCTAAACACAAAACATATGAAGTGTCAGTGTAAAGAAGAAAATGTGTGAAATGAGAACAGAGAAGTTTAGCAAAAATCATTCTAAACTTCCTTTTCTACATTTGTCACCTCTGCAAATTATGAGAGGAATGCCACCAGAAGAGAATTAGCTTAACATAAAAATACCAGAAATGGAGGGAAAAGAGAGAAGCAGGAACAGAAATGAGGAGGATGCTAGAAGGAAGCTTGAAGGATACCTTGGAGTAAGGCCACAGGTTAAAGAGTCAGAAGACTGATATGAAGAGACAGGAGAGTAAACAATAGCAACAGCCTACAACAGTTGACCTGAGGTAGCTTCCAATACCAATTGCTGCTGTTAAACCAGACACTACCCCCCTCCACTGACACCCTGCTCCTCAGCCACATTCACCTTCAGGAGAAGCATTCACTATTTGGTGTTCAGCACTGTGGAACAGAGTAAGAAGTCACATAACTCTTGCACAGACTGGGCTCAAATTATGCTGGAAGGATACCCTTGCCTAGGCCTTTATTTTACCTTCCTTGTAACATTGTTCCAGTTGCAGAAACTGATTCTTGGTTTTAAAATACAGTGTTACACCAGAGTCACCTTTAAATCAATATAATCAATATTCATAATTACTGAATTCTGCAAAGGCAATGGTAAATACACTTAAGACCTGCATATGCTGATACTTCCGCCATTGCTACTTACCTTTTATTTTCAAAACCATCAGCAGTTCCAAGAAAAATTATTACAGCAGAAGGATGTACATATAAAATATGCAATTTGATACACAGCCTGAGACTACCAATTAAGGCAAAAAGAAGCAGTTTTTACTCAGTTAAACTAGGAGAACCTAGAAAAATCACTTTTAAGAGCTTTTTTTTCTTTTTTCTCTGAGTAAATATCATTTACTTCCTTCACTACATGTGGGAAAAAGTCATCTATCATAGAACAGAATATGCTCCAAACTCAGGTTTTTATTCCAGGCCCATGTCTCTTATCTATATGCTCCAGCATCAACTTTCTTATTTCAATAAATTTCTTTCATTCTTCAAAGGTCCTAGCAGAGAATTTCTTAATTATTCTCCTACATATAACCAAAGACAGGAAGCAAATCTTCTCTCTATTCTGGGCATGTCCACTGCTGCAGTCGAGTTTGGTTCACAACAAAAGGTATGTAAACAGTGCTGGGAATTGACTTCTCTTTGTACATGTGATTTCAAGAAAGATTTAATTTTCTTCGCTGCTTTCTCCATCAGTTACTATGCAGCTGTCACCGTGCAACTATTCCACCAAAATCAACACAGTACAAAGCTGTTCCCAACATACTCTGCTCATTTTACGTATATTGCATTTATACTACACTGGCTCATTTTAATGCAGTGATAGGTGGGAATATTGATTTCTCCTACGTTTGAGTCCTTGCTTCCACATTAGCAGACTGCTACAGTAAGTGCAACAGCACAGTGTCTAAGTATTGGTCTCTGCTCAAGTAGGTGCCAAGTCAGCTTCAGCTGCTTAGGCACTGCAGGCGTCCTGTATAACAAAGAGCAAGGAGTAAGACACAAAACTTTTTACAAGGATTGAAAGAGACTAAATAGAATGGATGAGCTAGGAAACAGTAGCAATAACACTGGCAGGGCTAAAAGTTGCAGTTCTTCCCCACCTGTAACTTAAATAAGAAACATAAACAGTGCTCTGAGAGTCGGGAATGGAAACAGACTGTTCTTTCACAACCTCCCTCTGACTGACTGAAAAAGTAGCAGCTACATTTCACAATAAGACTGGCAACATGTCATTTTTTTTTTTGTCTAACAAAAGCTGAGACCAAACTGGTAGTTGCAGAGCACTTGTGGGGGAAGGTGATCTTGAAAGCATGTAAATAAAAGAGCAATGGAACAGCTTTCAAGTTTGGATCTACATTTACAAATTCTGCAACCTAAGATAACATTTTCTTTGAACTAAAGAATTACTCTATTCTGTTGATTCAGTTCTTTCATTCTTCTCATTCATGAACGTGAATTTTGTATGAGACAAAAAAAAAAAAAAGCAGTGGGCTTATTTTAAAACAAAAAGAAGAATCTGGCTTGTTTCACACTCAATCTGTTACCTGCAACACCCTAGTCATAGTAAGGTTACAGTGCCACTGGAGAATCAAATGCCTTCAGTATTATGTTCTTTAACACAAGAATTACACTAATGACCCCACTGTGCCCTGTTCAGCTTCTGAGGTCAGATCACCTTGGCATGTCATAGTCACACATTTAACTAAAGAAGCTTAAATTAGGCTTATTTGAGGACTGTACAAGAACTTGCACTGCTGGGTTTTGCTTTGGATAAAGCAGGGCATTTAAGAAATGACAGAAATTCACCTTTTCTGTAGCGGCAAGAACTCTCCCCGAACAGCTTGTGGGTGGCAGCAGGCCTGCCTCAGCCGTAGCAAAGGGTATAGAATAGAAGTCACAGTCCTCCTATCCAGGCTGCTAAGCTTAAGAGTCCAGTCTGAAATCTTCCTGAGTTTTGCCAATGCATCCTGGCAGCACACCTCGTGCTGGCGATGGTAGAAGTGTCTCTCCACAGGAGAGAAGTGAAGCCAGTGGATATTTTCTGTCTGAGGGGGGATTTGAATCTGAAATTAAAAAAAAAAGAAGAAATTAAGTAATTTGCAAATAAAACTATTGATGTTCAGGAATTCTAAAATTCGAAACTTTTATTTACTTGGTCAATCACATCCTTCTTTGCTGATCTCCACATTATCTTCGCAATTAGACTGTAGAGAGGCCGGGGATTTTTCCTGCAATAAGGTCGATACAGTAGTTGGTCCCACCAATGTTTGACCCAGTAAGGATCAACTCCAAGAAAAAGGACTAATCCATACAAATCTGCCAAGAAAAGAAAATGTTTCTATTTTATTACTTTGAAATGTCTCAAAAAAATTAACTGTCATACAAAGACTATCAGGCATAAATCATCTCCATTTGGGCCTTATCTTTTACACTTGCCAGTCACTCCCTCAGCAAAATATTTGACACAGGGGACTGGGTGGTGGAAGGTGGGGGTTCTCCCCTTTAGCCTATTTTTGATTTCCACACAACTTGAGAGAATATAGCTATTTGTGAGACACCTTCCTAATTTCAAGTTTAGCAGAAGAGAGTGAAGAATTTAAGCCTATTCAGAGGAGAGGCAAAAATTACATGACTGCATATGGTTAACTGGGTTTGCCAGCTTTTTCTAAACCAATATTGCTCGGCATCTTTACTTCAGAGCCTGCTGTGCACCGTCTGCTGCCCACAATCCTAGAAGGGGCTGCAATTCAGAAGAATTTTCACTGCTCTACTAATGCATAAGAAATTAACAAAAGACACTTCAATTGTTTTCTTGCTAATTGAGAGAATACATCTTGCTAATTCTGCCTAATTCAGAAGCCTGTCACTTTTTGGAATGAAATTTAAGAACATACTGACTTTAAACTTCTGTCTAAATCTTGCTGGAAAAATACAGAAGCAGACATTTAAATGCTGCCTGTGGATACTGCAGAAACAGAGATATGTGATGATATCTTATAGTTCTTGAAAATCTGGTGGCTACATTCCTCTTGTGGTTTAGGTTTGCTTATCTGAGTTACGGCACTATTTACGTGGTGGTTTTACATTTGTTGAATTTGTTTGCTAACTGAAAGATAGGATTTTGAGAGAAGAAGACAAAAGCAGGCTCAAATTAGAAGCAAAAACAGATAGATTTTAATAACATACACTAAGCGAGGAAAATAGGAAGAGAAAAAAATCAACACAAATTAATTTTTTAAATTAACCTTTTCTCTCACTACAAACTGTTCATTCTCTACAAACAATGTAAAGAGGCAAATCTCAGAACTTCAGGTCAGTATCACTTATAAAACAGTCTTTTATTCAGTTTTTGAGAGAGAGAAGTTACTCCTGTGGTTTGGCAACTTTCACACAAAAGCAGCCTGCCCGGTGGACTTCTGCAGTTGTGGAACTTCATATATTATGTAGCTTTTTCCATGATTACATGTGGGCCACAGACTCATAGACTGGGGTGGCACTTTTTAAAAAATGAGCTGTTTTTTTTTTTTAAAAAAAAAAGGATCTTTTTCAACTTAGGGAACAGAGATGGTCTTCTAATTTTTTTCACTGGCAGAGGCTTCATTTCATCTTTCTCTGTTCAACTTTTTATGGGGATCACAAAAATCACAGCTTCTAATTCAATATTCACTCAGTTCATCACAGACACTTTTGCTCAAATTCACAAATCATCTCCTCAATTTATACTGTCTACGATTTAAAAGATTATCCTGTTACTATAATTCATAGGAGATTTTCAGCTTCGAACTAAGGCAACTCGTCATCTCTACCAGTTAAAAGTTACTCTTCTTTTACTGACTTTGAGATCTCTACATTGTCCCTCTACATGTCTCTAATTTGGCTTTTTCTTTCATCCCCGAGAATGGTTAGGGTTCAAAGTCTCAGTCTGTGTCAGGAAAGAGTTAAAGCTTGCTCAGGCCTGAGGTGGTCAGGAGATCTCTGCCCGGGCAGCTGCAAATGTTCCAAAGCCATGCTGGTGATGGGGAAAGGCTGATGGATACCTTCTCTTCCACTCCTCGACCTGATGGTGCGAGCCGCTGGCAGCTGCTCTGTAAGACCCAGTGTGGAGGGGGAATCCATCCTCTCCCCGGGCCAGGGGTGCCGGCAGCCAGGAGATCGGGGCACGCTCCTGTCACGACCGGCCCCGATCCCCGCCGGGGGATCCCCGCCGCGGCCCCAGACACGCAGTGGCCCTGCCGGCAGCGGCTCCCGGAGGCCCGGGCGGGCCCAGCCACCCTGGGGGCAGCCAGGGCCTGAGCAGGGCTCTCCTCGGCTGCCCACGTCTTACCTGATGGCCGGACGGGGGAGAAAGAGGAAGTCTCCAGCCCAGCTTCAGCTTTTATATGGATATTACCAAAAGTCGCCTTCCGTTTTCGGAATAGTCAGAACTGCATGTCAATCCAAAACCTGCCCCCTCATAGGTCCCTGTCCTTTCCAAAGAATTCTAAGGTCTTAGCAGGAAGATACTGTTTCAACCCATGACAATTCCTTATTCTGTTAGTTTTATCATAATTCAGTATTTAGCTGAAAGCATAAAGACATTCACCAAATGCATCATAGACCAAAGGAAGAAAAATCCTGGGAATCATTTCTATGCAAGGAGCAATTGTTTACCCAGAGGTTCTGTCCCACTGCATTAGAGCAGCGGTTGCACAGATTGAAATGAGTCAGCAGTTTTCATCCCCAACGTGAGCTGCCTTAGTATAGCCTGAGAGTCTGTCAACATGTATTATGAACTGTATGACACCTCAGATATGTATTAAATCAACACTATCACACACAGGGCCATGAAGGAGTTCATCACAACACTAAAATCAATCACTTCTTTCCACAGCTTTGCTTTATTAACAACGTACTCTTGCAACTATTACATGTATTTATAAATTTCATTCAAAATTCCACAATGAATTAATCTAAAATATTGATTTTTACAACTTAGTATCCAAACAACAGTCCACAGATGCTTACACTGATTTATCCACTTTCAAACGCATTGCCCCAATGTGCACGATATATTCCAAAATCCATCAGAGAACACAGGGAGACAAAGCAGTTAGTCAGCTCCCTTTCTTTTATTCTATCTCTGTCTGAAGCCTGTCTACAGAAACTGAGCACCACACAAAAAAAAGACAAGATAAATGTCATCTGCTAACATACAGCTACCTACTCTACACCTCTCAAATTTATTAAGTTCTTACATAAGGACTTGAGACAGTTTCATAAGCTTTAGCACAATTTTTAGAATTTATATCCATGGCAGTGGATGCCCATGGTAGTTCATACAGAGCTATGCAAAAGCAAATACAGCTTTGCTTGCTGTATTAGACAGTTCACAGGATGCTGTAACCAGAGTAGACTATCTGCAATAAAGAAGGGTTAATATATATCCACTCCACTAAGAACAGACCTGAGTCAGCTATTAGACATACAGTTTCTCTGATCCCCAAAGCATTTGTCTAACTCAGGGAGACAAGATTTCAGCTCTTCAATTTTTATACTGATACATGCATTGATGGCGTTATTATCATGCTTGAAGTTTATGTCTTACAGAGTTAGAGTACCTAACGAATTCAGAACAAAACTAGCAGACATTTTAACTGCCTCAAGGCCCCACCTAGTTACCAGCATAAGGAAATCCCACAGATTACACTGCTCCATAAAATCTCACCTTCTAATCCTCGCTGCACAGGAGTGCCACTGACACACCAGCGATTGATTCCACTCAAACGGAGTGCCATTTCAGCGGCCTAATGAAAGGACACAGAGCCAGTGGTAGGAAAGGAAAAACAGAGTGGAACACAACCTGACACCACCTTATTTTTGAGAAGTCTGAACATCTCTTCAGAATGTTCACTTAGACCTAGAAGCAGCATTGGTGCAATATATTATAAAAACATATATAAAATTTTTGATCTTTTTAGAAGGTAACTGAAAGCTGATAAAAGCCATGTTCTCTTCCAAGTAATCAAGTGCAATTAGGGGTTCACAGAAGGCAAACAAATAGCAAAATAAACCGTATGTTAAAAAATTTTAAACATTAAAGCCTGTAAGGCATTATATAAGTAGCATTTTTGTCTTCCTGTCTTGGGCAAAAAGACTGGACAAACACTAATTAAAATAATCCCCCCTGCAGACTGTATCCCTTGAGTCTGCAGACAGACTGCTGACTATTTTAGCTTCTAGACCCAAAGGATATATCTATGCCTCGGAACAGGCTAGTGTCTCATTTGAAACTATCAAACACCATACACAACATGATGACCTAGTTCTTTAAATTGTCAGTATAGATTATGTTAAGTATTTTTTGAGCTGCATATACTTCAAAATCTGCCAAAATTCCAACAGGAGAACCATTTAATAGTAAGTATCTTCATCAGAAAATTCACTTCTGAAGAACAAGGGACAAGGACAAATTACATGAGTGTACTCTGAAGATTAAGAGGGGGAGAGGAAAGACTACTCTACTATTTACAATAAACTTGTCCAAACGTTTTCAAGTTAAATGAATGCACAACCTGGAATGTCATACCTTCGCAGTAGTGCATTCAACCATCTGTGCTTCGTCGAGGCAGATCCTCCACCACTCCACTGCCACCAAGGGGCTGGGGATGGCCATGTAACGCTTCTGGTTCCTGAAGCGGCGCCCATCCTCGCTGTTGCTGTGGGGAATGTCTACGTAGTTCAGCTCGGTGCGCAGCACGTCGTACGTGGTGATCACCACCTCCTGCTCGGCCAGCATGTGCGGCTGCAGAAAGCCGTGCTTCTTCACGCCTTGATACACCTACACAGATTCACAGTCAACAGCAAAGAAGAGACACTTGGATAAAAATGCTAGAATATCAGTACAGCTTAATATGTGCAAGCTTTTAGCAGTGTTGCTCAAATAAGAAGAAACTGTTCATAAAATCAATATTCATATAATAGTATGGTGGAAAATTCATCTAAGTAACCTAATAATAAATACAGTTAGAGTCATGGATGCAAAATTTGTATCTTTTTATGACTTTGCAAAACATTTATTTCCTCCTTTGAAAGAGAGAGGATTAATTATTTTCTACAACAGTTATTTGTTGTAACAGTTGCTTGAAGATTAAGTATTCTGTAATGTTATATGGAACAACATTATGTAAGTCACTGTTACATGTTCAGTCTTCTCCTCTCCTTTACTGCAGATGTATTACCTTTCTTCCAAAAACCTTACTCACTAAAATTTAACTCATGATTAGGTAAAGACAGAAATATGCATCAAAATACATAAAGAAACCAGAAACGACACTCTGAATAAAGTTTTACCTGCAGAGATTTAGGAGATGAAAAAAAATACCCTAAGTAAAAAAACAACCCCTGTGCACTAGCAGAAAACTTTCATATTGACATTTGTTCCATTATCAGAAGTACTTTTCTTATCTTCCTCATAATATTAAGCCAAATCCCTTTAGAAACATACAGAAGTTAAAATAACTGCTCTTTACTCCTTGATGATCAGCACATTTCACTGTTAATTTCACTCTTAACCCTACTTTTTCTCCCAGTAGTCATCTTCCTCTAAGTTTGTGCATATGGCAACAGTGTTTCTTGTCAACTGCAAGAAACACCTGCAGATAATTTCTTTCTGTTCAGCCCCAGAGTGGGACAACAGAGCCATCCAGGACATGGCACATGAAATAGAAAGAAAGGGAGCTTGGAAGGGGAAGAAAAAAGAAACAAATTAACCAAAAAGAGTCTGCTCTCTGAAGCAACTGAGAACAAAAAAAACAGCTGCCAAAGTCCAACGATTTTTTCAAGTATTTATGAATAGATTTTCTGGAGATTTATAACTTGGCCAAGTTTTGGTTGTTTTCACAGCAGCAGGAAAAGACAAACTGCCACAAAGCAAGCCCTACTGATGAATTTTAATTTCTTGTTCTACTACATAAAACCGTTAGAATTTCCCATGGGTTGTAAAGCAGTTGAAGAGTAAAAAACACACTTCGCATGCAATGCAAAAGTTGTTAACATGGGAAACTGATTCTTTGAAACATCTTCACTATTTTCATTTTACCTTAACAGAAAATAAACCAGCAAATTTTCATTTTGAAGCAACACTGAACACAAGTCTCACAGTTGGCAGTTAAAAGAAAATGAAATCAATCTTGAAGAATGAAAGACATCACAGAGTTTAAAATACCAACATTCAGTATTGAAACTATTTTACTGTTACCATGTAAATCTATTTCTGATAATTTTCATCAAAGCCGGTATTAAACTCGGACTGGGCCCTAGGCAAACCATGCAAGTTTTACACACTTGTTACTTCCTGCATTAAATCTCACTGGACTGCTCACACAAATAGCACTGGAGGCCTGGAATTCATTTCTATATTGGGCAACTATATGTAATAGCCAAAGGTATCAGATATATCCCTGAATACAAAGTTATATCAATCTGCTACTACTTTGTTCAAAATGCAAGTGATTGATGGTTTTCAAAGCTCTTGATCATTACAAAGGTTCTTGACTGCTAAAAATACGAGGGACAAAACTTCCCTGCATAGGTAATAAAAGACTCTTGAATACTGTGATAACTGTATTTCAAAAAAAACCTGTATAGCCATTTTTACTCTAAGTATAATTAGGTTTATTCTAGTGACAGAGTTACTAGAAACCAAGTGAAAGGACAATACATGAATAAGTAACATCCTAATAAATTTGGCAGATGTTACAGAGACAATGCCCAAGTTGTAACAGTATTGTTTTCAGTAAACACCAATGCCCAAGACTTCTTTTGTAAAGTTTGAGAATCAGAAATACAAAATTACAGGCTTTACCTACAGAAACATTTTTTACCTAGAACAAAAAGAGGAGCAACAGTCAGAAAATTGCTTAAATGCAAGTGTTCAGTGAGACAACACTTAAAACATCCATAAGACTTTTTAAGTTCCTTGGTAGTCTTTCCAACAGCCTTCCCTCTCAGAAATCACACGTTGCTGTAACTGCTTTCAGTTTGCTATACAATCTAGTCCCCTGATCTATCTCCCCAGTGACCAACTAAAATAGAAAAAAAAAAAATTAAGAACTTTTTGCAGACTGTCTTTCTGGGACACCAATGCACCACATAATGGCAAAGCATTGGTCTACCAGCAAGAAATGCAGAACTCTGACACAGCAAAGACCTCTGAACTTTGAGTGATGCAGAGTATCAGACAGGAAGCCTTGAGCCTCGAAAAAATAACTCTCCAGAATACGAAGCTATATAATCTTACCAGAACTCGAAGAGATGATGATCTTACATGCCTGTTGATCTCATCTACCCACTGGTGACAAATAGAACTCGGAGAAATGATCAGAGTTGCTCCTGTGGGAACTGGTTTCATTGCCACAAGGCAGTGGGGACAGTAGAAAGGCCTGCTCTTCAGGTTCTCCTCTTTGTAGTTCACACATTCTGCATGCTGCCACAGGTAACATTTCAGGCACTGCACACGAGCTTTGTAGTCAGCCAGTCCGAGCTCACCACAGATGCATTCAAAACGATACTCAGAGGTATTAAATGGAAATACAGAACTGGTATGCTGTATGCTACTGCCAGCACGTTCTTGAGAAACTGAGGACTGGACCTTTGGGATTTCCTGCTGCACAACAGCTGTAGTTTTAGAAACATCAACATCAGGATGACTGCTCATGTCACTGGAGACAAGGAGGCTGCCATTAAAATCAGGAGACTTTGGGACCACAGTTTCTTGCTTAACATTTTTCTCTTCTACAGAGTTCTCATGATCTGCTTCAGATTTCCTGTTATTTTTACTAGTTGTACAATAATCATGTTCTTCCATGGCGATATTCTCATGTGAAGCAGTTTTCAAGACACTTTCAGATGTTACATCACTGTTTCTTGATTCTTTGGTTTGAGTTTTAGCATCAATCAATTGCTTCTTCTGAGTGTTTTCTGAAGTCCTTGCTACCTACAAAGTAAATTTAACCAAGAATGTCAGACTTTACATTCAGATTTGACAGTGATGTTTAACATCTACCAGTGCTACTTAATGTCTTAGTTAATGACAAAGCCAGAGGGATGGAGTGCACCCTCAGCAAATTTGCAGATGACACCAAGTTGAGCAGTACAGCTGACACATGTGAAGGGTGAGATGCCATCCAGAGGACCTGGACAAACTTGAGAAGTGGGCCCATGGGAATATCATGCAGTTCAACAAGACCAAGTGCAAGGTGCTGCACATGGGTTGGATGAACAGATGGAGAGCAGCCCTGCTGAGAAGGACTTGGGAGAACTGGTGGGTGAGAGGCTGGACACAACCCAGCAATGTGCACTTGCAGCCAAGAAAGCCAATCATGTCCTGGGTGGTATCCAAAGCAGCATGGGCAGCAGGGCCAGGGAGGGGATCCTGCCTATCTATTCACTCTTGTGAGATCCCACTTGAGGTACTGCAATCCAGCTCTGGGACCCCCACCTTAAGGAGGATGTGGACCTGTTGGAGGAAGTCCAGAGGAGGGCCACGAAGATGATCAGAGGGCTGGATCATCTTCACTCTGAGGAAAGGCTAAGAGAGTTGGGATTGTTCAGCCTGGAGAAGAGGAGGCCTCAGGCTAAATTATGGCCTTCCAGTACCTGAGGGAAGGCTACGAGAAGCTGTAAAGGGACTATTTACAAGAGTACGTAGCGACAGGACAAGAGGGAGTAGTTTTTAATGAAAGACAGTAGGTCTCGATAAGATATTAGGAAGAAATTCTTCACTGTGAGGTAGTGAGACACTGGAACAGGGTGCCCAGAGACAATGATGCCCCACCCCCAGAAGTGTTCAAGGCAGAGTTGGATGGGGCTTTGGCAACCTGGTCCAGTGGAAGGTGTCCCCACGGCAAGGGGGTTTGGAATTAGATGTCTTTCCAAGTCCCTTCCAACCCAAGCAACCTACTCCTCCCCTTTTTTTTTTTTTTTTTTTTTTTTTTTTTTTTTTTTTTTTAATGAACATATAAACACATCAGTACATGGATATTAAGCATCTATATCAATTTCCAGTTTGAGGATTTGGTTAATGTTTACCAGTGTTTAAAAAACAACTTCACAGTAAGAACAATACAACTCCCAGTGACACTATTTTAAAAGACTAATGACAGATGTAGCTAATATTGTAGCCACAAATTTTATCTACTTATGATTTCTGTTTCTTTATTTTTAAGTGTCAAAGCAATTGTGGCAGTTTTCTTCATTTTTACCACTAAATCAGTGTCACTGGACTAGTGCAAGCAGACAGTACAGCTGAGAGTAGCATGCAATTGGCAGAAAAAAGAACAGCCTTTGCAACAGTCTTTGAAGTAACTATGGCAGCATGTTTTACCTGCTCTTTGGTTCTTTCTCGCTTCTTCTGTTCCTTGTAATTCTTTCCCAGTTTGAAAGACCCAGCCAGACCATGTCCTTTAACTTGTTCCACCACCTGTTCTGAAATTAGTTTTTCTAGAGTTCTTTTGAGAAGCCGTCTATTTCTCTGCGTGTCGTACCTATACACAGAACTGATGTACTTAAATATTGCAATAATGGATGCTCCTTTCTTCACATTCATTTCCTTTACAGCTGCTAGTATCATTACTCGTAAGCCTGTATGAAGAATCAAAACAAAACAACTTATAGCTTTAGATAAAATGAAGTTACCTCACAGAATGTGTATTAAGGGAATTCTGAACAGTATTCGTCTAAAAAATGCAGACAGGCAGCAGTTGTGACAAGCTTTTACTTGATGCAGCTCTACAGATTGCTGTTCTAAAGTGATTCTAAAACAATGCTCGATAGCAATAGAAATAAATCACTCTATTTTCTTACTGAGGCATAAAAATAGAGCTTATTTCATTTAAATGCATTAACTCTTTACAAAGACCTCTAGTTACATGGAGCTCTGTAGCAGAGAGTTCTGAGTTGGTAACTTTACTCTGAACTGTGGATCACTTGTTTGTAGCATGCAATCCTACATGACAGTGCTCAGCAAAAGAATAATTTCATTCTGAAGAAGTCAAGAGTAGCCTTGAACTCACAGTCAGTGGCCAATATAAGACAATGCTAACAGCAAAATGTATTTTTAAAGTCATCAGTAATACTTACTGGGATACTGTATTTTTTCCTTTAATTTAGGCTCCATTTCCTTTGGTTTTTTCTTTTTATTTCCCTCTAAAGGTTGAGGTGGAACAAAGAAGTTCACAAGCTTACCCTAATACAGACAACATTAAATAGTTATTAGCTCATGTCTCTTCACAGTCACTCTGACCTTCATTAATGTCCTCACATCTGAAAGTAAGCATGAACTGCTACAAATGTGTGTTCTGATCTCACTATTTTGCTCAGATAGCTCATTTTTCATTACAGACTGGCACATCATTCAATTCAGTTTCTTGGCAAACAGTGCTTAGCACCCTAACTGAAACATAAAGAGCAGCTCTGAAAGCCTCCTGGGTCCTCCACTGCTTTAGCATTAAATTGCAGGAATCTACAGCTGTAAGTGATTTAGGTTCCTCATGGGGGAGGAAAAAATATATATACTTAATATGCAGCTAGATACACAAAAGGAGGTAAGCAACACAGAGGAAGAGCCCTAGTCAGCTGTATAAAAAGTATGTTTCTCCTTTTAGGAATTGCCTCCTAAAATTTTACTCTATTATTAGAGTAATATAATAGCTAAGATGCCTGTCCCAACTACTTGCATCATGAAACATTCTCTGTAACTCCAGCCCTACAAAAGCTCTGGTCTTTAGCTACTGTTGGCAGTCAGTGTCCAGGCACTTAAGTGCTTGTACTCCTCTCTTTGCACTACTCGGCACTGACTCCCACATATTTAAGAATCATCTTATTCTCTCTAAGAATTGAGGCCTTTTAACTGATAAAATTACATGATAAATGTACAAGTAAACTGGCTGCCTTGATTTCCAAGGGATGGAACTCATAAAGTGTAAGAGTTTACTTAAAAATAATGGTTCCTTCCCTTCAGAAAGAGTTATTCGGCTTAGTGGATGTGCCAAGTTCTCACAGTATGCATGATGAGGAAAGTGAAAAGGTGGAAAACTGTTGCTAAATAAGCTCATTTATTATATGAAATAGAGGGAGAGCAGAAATCTTTATTCAGAATATAAACTGTCCCTATTTTAGCACAGAAAATGTGTCTAATGTGTCTAAAACGTGTCTAAAATGTGTCTAAAACATGTGTCTAATGGATGTTTGAGACTCATCAATACAATGAAGTGAAGGAGAATGACCTCCAACATAGTAAACTAAATTATGTATTTTTACACTCCTGAAGCCTGTCCTAACTATATTAACAGCACAGTTGCCTGATAAAACCACTGAACAATGGCAAAGAATCAATAGCTTGTCATGCAAACTATTCCACCATTTATGCTGCCAAGTATCATGTCCTACTAAGGGAAAAGTTTTCACAGCAATACAGCTTTAAATATGGACATCTATAAACCAGAAAGCAACAAACTCAAGAGAAGTGCACTTGCATTCATTATGAAAAGCATTTTCTTCATAATAACTCTCAGCCTGGTTTCTTTACCTCAGGTAATGTCAGATCATCTTGTCTGATGTCTGGTCCAGTATGATTCAGAATAAGAGCCAACACTTCTACTGTTTTTCCAAGACCCATCTCATCTGCCAAGATACCTCCAGGCCACTGGGGTCCAGCAGTGGGATACTCACGGATAATACTAAAATTCAAGTACATTCCCAGTGAAAGTCAGTAACTACAGAAGGCTGTGACAGAGAAGCCTGAGTTCAGGGACACACAGCAGAGCTCCAGCAAGGCAAAATTTGTCAGGTGAGGCATTATCTTTTATTAGTTAAGCTGAGATTAACTAAAACTAGCACACTTTTTGGGTGCATGAACCTGACCAAGACAAATAAGCATGCCAGAATTTTTAGAATTTTTTCACCTCCTAATAGGCCTTGCCCTGCTAACCTTAGCATAACATAGCATTAGTCTCAAAACATTTGAAATATTTTTATATTCACATGTGAAAAAGATCTGAAAGTTACAAAGGGAAAAATAAAAAGCAAACTAGCAATCAAAAGCTTCTATTCTGACCAAGTTAATAGAAAAGAGAAACAGATTCAGTAATGCAATACCTAGCATTAATAAAAAGCATTATACTGCTGCCTTCCCTTGGGCTTTAAAAACATTGGATCAGAAAATCAAAGACTCCAATACTATAAGTTAAAAAAATGCTAATATTAAACCACTAAATTATTGACTTTTATTAAAGACATGCTTTAATAATTACATCTTCAACTTGAGATCTACATATTTATCTGTGCATTACATACTCCAGTTTGTGCTTTTTTCCAAATAAAAGATATCACTGTTATAATTCTTTAGTTGCTAACTGAAAAACAAGTTATGGAATATCTTATATCCTGCAGGATAAAGCTACCAATACGGTTTTCACAAAGTACAACCCTGAGGTGTCCCCAGAAAGAGGAACTATAAAAACGTACCAGCCAGTAAATGGATTATAGTAGATTTTTACTCCATCCAGAGTGATCACCTCCCGCCATAAGAAGTGCAGTGCATTTTCTATGGAGAAAGTGTTCAGGTTACTATGATGAAGTTTCTCTGTTAAGAGCACACTCCTTAGAATTATTCTGCCTTTTTGTGACATTAAGAGACAAGAAGCTGAAGTCCACCTCCACAGAGCTTCTCAACCAACACAATCCATCAACTGCTGTTCAGCAAGACTTAGCTTATCATTTAGTGTACTACCCAAACAGCTTTTATGAAAATATTAATGAAATAATTCACAAAACTTCTAACCAAACAGCAAGGAAACATTACTGCTGATGGATAAAATTACACTTTCCTCAATTATGCAAGTTTTTCGGATCCATATACTTGCCACTGCTTGGA
The DNA here is from genome assembly GCF_029207755.1 of Chamaea fasciata. Classification (NCBI taxonomy): domain Eukaryota; kingdom Metazoa; phylum Chordata; class Aves; order Passeriformes; family Sylviidae; genus Chamaea; species Chamaea fasciata. Next base: position 48,574,037 of record NW_027094088.1, on the reverse strand, counting down.
GTACTTGCGTGGTTCTCTCGGTGAAGCATCCAGTTCACGGCTTCACTTTGGTATTGCCTCAGAATGGGAATTAAGGCAGGATGCTGCACATCCTTTCTCAGTAATTGGATTTCCTGCTGATGTGTGTGCCTTACGAAGTCATAAAGCTCTTCAATATTTTGTCGTTCTAGTTCCGTGTCAGATTCTTCCTCATCTTCCTCCAGCTCATCTGCACACACCAAATAATTCAAGACATAATCAACTTGGGATAACATTTCAGTAAATTTTGCAGCAACATATTTAGTTTACACATATGAAAACAAACAAAGCAACGTGTCACTTAAACATTTGCCATGACTGCATCTGACTCAGCTAGCAGCAGTAGCAAACAATGAACAGTTTAATAACTGAAATAAAGGAAAACATTGCAACAAAAACAACAGTAATAATAATAATAGTAATAGCAATGAAAAGGGAAAAAGAGAGACATTAAAAGAACCCAAGATACGAGTGATGCACACAATACAATTGCTCACCTCTCACTGATCAATTCCCAGCCCAACACCAAGTGCCAACTGGTGGCTCCCAGCCAACTCCCACCAATTTATAAACTGAGGTTTATGTTGTTCTCTGATGTGAAAAATCCCTTTGGCTGTCCTGGCCATGCTCCCTCCCTTCCTGTGCACCCGCAGAGCAAGGACTGCAAAGTCCTTCACTTGGGGCAAGCACCACTCAGCAAGAAGCAACAAATCCTTGCATGACAAACATTATTGTCACAGTGAACCCAAACACATGGCATTGATCAGCTACTAAGAAGAAAACTAGCTCTATCCCAACTGGAACCAGGACACCTAAAAGTTAACATGCTATGATAATTACAGATGTATACATGATAAGCAAAGCTCTTTCTTTAGAATTTAGGTATAGAATGACCAGAACTTACTTAATAAAGTCCTTCCACTAAAAAATTCTAGTTGGTACAGAATCACAAGTATCTCGTGCTTCTGATTTAAATATTAATTAATGACCTTACATAAAGGAGAAAATTTAACCTTCATTTATTCATCTGGTTTAAAAAATTGTAGCAGCACGACAACACGTTATTCTCACCACTTGCATCACTACAAAAATTCAGACAAGGCATACTTTCAAAATTAAAAACCCACCTCAAGAGAAGTAAGCACCCTTTGGGACAGAAGGCCTACCCTTCTTTTCTACCCTCTAGGAAAGAAGACCTTCTGCATATGTATTTTTCACATAATTTGGATATATGGGCATACACAGAATTTAAACAATGTAGAACAAAAATTCATGAAAAATTCAAGGGTTGGTGTTCTAGAAAACAGATATGAGAGAATGAAAGACTTGGAGGCCAAGTTTTAACAGTGTTTTAGGCCTAAAATTGAAACATCAGTATCAAAAAAATACAGACTGGTTCTAACCCTAGCTAGCATTAGGGAAAAATTCACCCCGCAGAATTTTGATATTAAAAAGAAAACAAGAACAAAACAAACAAAAAAATCCACACCAAAACAGGAAGCAGGTCAAAGCTATAATTTTCAGCATAAAGCGACTTTAAAGTATTTTTAACATCCTAATAAAAAAGCTAATGGCTGGCACACTTAAATCAAATTTTAATTCTGATGCCTCAGGCTAACAAGGAAGAGATGTACCTGCCAAAAATCAGAAAACTTAATCTTAAAATAAGGTTCAGGAGCTGGTATTAGGACTCTCATGAAAAGCAAAAGCTTTCTTTCATTCAAATGGGTGGTGAAGGCTAGAATGACTGCCAAAACAAAAGGAGGAAATTATACACCATCAGCACCTTCCCCTAATCCTTTTAAATCAAAGGAACAATCCCAGTGCTTCACAAAGGAAATGAGAATACTGAAAGACACTAAGTTTCTACATATTCATGAAAACTATATATCTAACTTGTAATGTAAAGAAGGCAATCAGAATGCGCATGTGGGGTTACTAATGACCCAGCCTAATAAAAAGCACCAAGAAAGCACTCAGCTTTATACATTAAAGAAACCATTCAAAGGGATCCTTTAACACATACCCCTCACTTTAGGAAAAGAACAGAAAATTAGAGTGTTTGCAAAGTATAACTTTGATCAATGAATTTGATATATAATGACACCTATCATTATACTTGCTAAAATAACAGTCTTCAAATCTCACATTTTTAAGCATAATAAATTGACTTCTACATAAACTAAGTAAGACTATCCAGAATTTTATAGGAGAGCAAAGACTACAATATATTTTAAAGCAATTTTTTAAATACAATTGGATTTTTTGGTACATACCTTTCTTGTTTTGCTCATTCTTTCACAGATTGCTTTTTCATGATTAAATGGTTCTACATACCACAGGAATTTTGAAAAGGATGCTAGGGAAGTTTATCCCTCTCTCAGTTACTTATTAAGCAGTGAATATTTAATTATGCTTTCAACCATTTCAAAATGTAATTCAGTTTACAGAGGTCTCATCTTAATCTTTTTTACATTTGAGAAACAGATGGCATTGTACTATCTAAAAATTCTGTTTCTTTGATGCTTTTCAAGTACTCTATTTAATTCCATCAATGACTGAACTACAGTTCTGCTACTGCATTTGCAGTAGGATCTTTACTTTTCCAGGATAACCATATCTGCATTAATGAAAACAGCCTAGATTAATGGAAAACTCGTTGCCTCACATGTGGTAGTAAATAAACATAAAATACCAAAATCATCTTTGCAGCAAGAATTTATTCTTCTTGGGAAAACTGAAGGCAAATGGCATATGATAAAAAGGTAAAATGGCAGAGTACATCTAGCTGAACAGGCAAATGTGGCTGAGACTCAGGGAAAACAGTGTTTCTGACCTTTAGAAGACAGGGCTGGCAGTTCAGGAGGACTACAAGGATGTTGTGAGGTTACTGTATTCAATTTTGGGCCCCTCACTACAAGAAAGGCGTGCATGCTGGAGCTTATCCAGAGCAGAGCAATGAAGCTGGTAATGGATCTGGAACACAACTCTCACGAGGAGCAGCTGAAGGAGTTGGGGTCATTTGGAGAAAAATTAGATGAGAGGGAGACCTTAGTCCTCTCTACAACTACCTGAAAGGAGATGAGGGGTCAGTCTCCTCTCCCAAGTAACTGAACAAGAAGAAATGGCCTCAAGTTGCGCCAGGGGAAGATGAGATAGGGTAACAGGGAAAAAAACTTCTTGTCATAAAGGGTTCTCTAGCATAAGAACAGGCTGCCCAGGGAAGTGGTTGAGTCACCATCACTGGAAATATTTAAAAGACATGTAAATGTAGTGCTTAGGGACATGGTTGAGTGATTGATTAGGCAGTGTTGGGTTAAAACCTAAATGATTCAATGACTCCATATTAAATATTTTATCACTTTTTTTTCAGATTACTTAATGCATCTATGCTATGCTTGCCATAACATATACAAACTTCCTGCCATAAAGTCTCAAAACCGTCTAGAAGAATATTAACAGAATTAACTGAGTTCAGTAAGGAAAAATACACAAAAATTAAATGTAGCAGGAGAGAGGTCATATCCCTTATTTGTGTAAATCCTTGTGCACAACCCCATCAGCATGAGAATGTGCTCATCAGTGGGGGGAACAAGAAGCTTCATCTTGGAACGTTATTGTAGATTTTAGTTTAGATGGCTATTGTTGAGTGTTAAAATATATACTTAGGTGTAATTTTACAGAACCTCAACTAATTCTGTTTAAAAATGTGTAGAAGAGACTAAGTTGTTAGAAACATTCAAAGGAACACATTCATCAGCAGAGAATCAAGGCTGTATTTTTTTTAGGCTACATCAGTAAGTTCATGCTCAAAAACTGTTAGAAAATGAAACCAGTTTCACAGTGCATAATCATCTGGGGTCTTCCCTCACAAATATTTTTTCATTTCTGTGACATGCTTTTTCTGAATTCAGAGCAGAGCATAATGCATACTATGGACTTACACAGTGGTTGAGTGATCATGTTTTGTTCTCACTTTCAGGGTAATTCTTTACTTTTGATTTGGTTTCACTAACACTGAGCATTAAGTTGATGCATTTACTGAGCTATACACCTACCTACTGAACTGCAACCCTGCTTGCAACAGCTAGCAAAGAGGCCATAATATTTTAATTCTGCATTGTTTTCCATTCATCTATTGAATTTTTACTGAAACTCCACTGCCTAGTCTGCTTGCAAGCTTTCTGTTGTTCTTCATGTCTGTTACGCTGAAAAATACATTTTAACATTCTTGATACCATTTCACCAATCATTCTTTTTCTCACAGTACTAGTAATACATTAAGCTGCACATGCCTTTGTAGGACTTGACTAGTGATTTGCAATCATAATATCTGTTCTCTGTGTCAACTATTTTACTTTGTCATTTACATGGCATTCATTGGTATGAAATCAAGATTCTATTATTTTATTTTACAGCACATAAAAATGTACAAGCTGAAAAACAGTCAGAATCTTTACCACCTGGCAACATAGGTCCTTTATGAACCTGAGCTGCTTGCATTGTTTCTGAAAAGTTAAGGTGTGACAACCCAAATGCTCAGATCCACATTCTTGCCCCAGTAACTTTGAGGGGCATGTCCTCCCTTTCAGAAAGTAGTCCATATAAATACATTCTTTAGTGTACTGAAGACAAATGCCCCAGGTTCCAGCAGAAAATTACTTTAGATCTTGAAGTAAGTAACCAGTCATCTTCTTCACAATCTTTCCCCAGTTCTTCCACATTGAGAAGATATGCAGAGGAGAAAACTGCTTTCTGCTATAGCATTACTTTTATTCCAGCACTCTATCATATGCCTTAGACATCTCAAGTCTATGAATTCTCTGGCAACTGTTCTGCTTCTGATGCATTTATGATAATGTATTTTTCCTAACGGATTTAAAACCACTACTATTCATTCCTAGAATTTAAACTATTTATACTTCAGACCTCTTCTTGGATCTGATTTATTGTGCTTTCATACCTAAACTGGCATTTTTGTGTCGGTCAGACTTCAGTTTTTGGAAGGATGATTTCCTATGTGCAATATCTTCCCCACTTACTGAGTTATACTGGCCCATCCTTTGGTACATCTCAAGTCTTTCCTCACAGCTGCACATGTGTTCTTTGCAGCAGGTAAGGATGTTCAGATTTTATTCTGTTAGCTCTTCCTTTTAGCTTCTCTTCAGCAAAGTTGTCTGATTTTTTATACAATTCTGTCTCTTCTAATTAAGTGCAGTTGTATTTGGGGTGGGTTCTAGGCTTCCGTCACAAAAACAAACTCTGTACACTACAGTCACTGAATCAGCCAAAATCTTCAGCCAAAATTTTGAATCAATTCTACACTAAGGAATGAGACAAAGGCTGGTTGGGTTGTTTGTTTGGTTTTTCCACCAGTTTCCTGAGACATCACAACATAAAGCCATCATTTATTACCCTATAAATCTGTATTACTATTAAGTGCAATCTGGCAAGCATATCTTTAATTCTAAGATGATAGCAAGGCCCGTGTTTCTCAATCTGCAATGGTATATTCTTGAAACCATCATAAAGCTGCATTTTGCATTATTTTACATTGTAACTGCTTTACAATATAAAGCAAACAGAAATCTATTGCTGCAGTTGTGTGATAGGCCCCAACCTGGGAACAAGTTTTCCAAATTTAATTCCTGGTTCTTTTACACAGTTCCTGTATAATTCGGACAAGATACTGTTGATCTGTTCAAACAACCCCTATGAACCGGTGAAAGCTGTATTTACTCCCAAAAAAGTAAGGACTCAAAACACTCTAAGCTTCAGTACCTCCTGTAGAGAAGAATTATCACCTCTAATTTCAGCATAAACTAACTAGCATGTGATTAATGGCCAGATAGTAGTATTGAGCAAATTAACTAATAACTCAGCCTGGAAAAAAAAGAGTTGCTCTAGATGGCAGGAATAACTACTATTTTCCCTTACATTTACAACTACTCCACAAGACAAAACTGTTTCTGTTCATCAACAATCAACTTTATTGCATTACCTGGAATTAAAAAACTGTAGAACTTTTCCATGAGTTTTTGAATCATCTGATTAGCTTTTTTGGGTCTTCCACCTCCATCACTGAGAAATTCTGGTTTACTTAGCCCAGCTTCAAGAAGGTAAATTCCAACCTGTGAAAAGGTTACACAGTTAACAATTTAATTAACTGTTAAATTGACAAGATTATTAGAAACAGAAAAGGATGAAAAAAATAACAGTGGTTTGAAAATTAGCAGGTACAGAAAGATATAACAAATCTACTAACACCATACAGAGGAAATACAGCTAAAAGCTCCTGTGATTCCTTCAGGTAATACATTGCTAATGGTGAAAAAATAAAAATATATTTCTAGGAAAAAACCACACTGAAAACATTACAAAAGCATGCAGAAACTATACATTTTCATCACATTATAAATACATTGTAGCTGCCAGACTTCGTTGTTCAGATGTTTTTATTTTATATTTCAAACAGAAAAAAAAAAAAGAACTTTCAAAATGCAAACCAAGTGTAATGAACGCATACCTTTAAAGCCTGAGCCTCTCCAGGTCTTTGATAAAGTCCAATTATCTTTTTCTTTTGCAACCATCTCAAGCCTTCCAATATTTCACCACTTAAAGTTGCTTCCACCAAAATACGCTGTTCAAAAGCACCCAGGTATTCTTTTGTTTCATTACTGTACTCTTCTTCACTTCTTTCATGAACACAGACCTGCAACTCATCCTCAGAGTCTCCTCGCATTAAAGTGAAGCTCCTGTCACAGAATTTGTCAGTCAGAATTTGCTCAGAAGGGAGACGAAGAGCAAATTCTCCCAACAAAGCCTTCCAGGACCCATCTGCATGGTATGGCAAGACTATAATGTTTAGCTGCGCAGACACAGGAGTCAAGATGGAACAAGAGTCTTCTTCATCGTTAACTGTCAAAAACTTAACAGATTTTGAGCCACTGCCTTCTTTCCGTACAAGATCTTCATCAGTGCTATCATCATTTATAACAATGAAGGGTGCAGAAGTGCTTGGAACTGGAATATGGTCCTCATTAGTTACTTCATCCTCTAATGCCACCATGTCATTTCTCCGGTCTTCATGCATATTCCAGCAGAGCTTTTTCTTCTTCTCCTCATCCACTTTGGACGGAGGTGCACGTTTTCGACGACTACTCATTTTGCCGTTTTCTCACGGGTACTTTCAGTATCTGCAAGGTGAAGTACATCAGTCAACAGCAGGCATTACAAAACCAAATGCTCACTCTAGCATTTCACTGTGCAAAACTCTGGGACACAAATACATGCAGTATGCACTCCAACGGTTCAGAATTATTAGCTTTAGAGGGCCTCTCCTATTCCTGTGCCATCACACAAAGCTGGACATGAAGCATTGTCTCGTACTAGATCTTCTAATTTTGCCAGACACCTACAGACAAAGATCAACAAAAGTGCTTCATTTCAAAGCTGTTACTGAGAGAATCTTCTGGGACAGATAGAAATCAAGAAGCAGTGGAATCCTTAAAAGATGGGGGTGGAGGGAGACAGCAAAAAAAAAAAAAAACAAAACAAACCTCCGCAAACAAAAGTGCAGGAAGTACAGGAGATCTGGGGGTGGGTGTGGGGTAAATACACATAAAATTCATCTTTCCTTTTAAAGCCTATGTAGAGCTGAAACTTAAAGCAAACTTGACACAGAACTAGTCTGAAGCTGCCACTACATAAAATATGGTTTAGAGCCCAAAACATCACCTTCCATCCTTTAAAGTCCCCAGTGACCTCGCTACTAGTATTAAATAATTTTTTTCCCCAGGAAACTGTTCATCCTAGGCCCTGGATACACAAACTGCTTGCAGAAGAGCCCTTAGTTAGTTATTGTGCATTCCACGAGGACCAATCAGCAAACTAAATGCAGAGTCTCACTGATACTGAATAACTGTAAACTGAAGTCAAGATGGACATCCAACTCCTCAACTGAATCTAGGCACAGAACAGATTTTGTGGGTAAAATACAAGAAAATAAAGCACAGCTGCTGAATGGTATATATGAAGAAGCAAATTATAGAATATTAGACCCATCTAGGAAACTAATAACTACAGAGCCCAAAACCACATGCTCATCATTAAATACTCTAGCAACTAGGAACTTTTTATTAAGATTTTTTACATGGAGCCTCAACACAGCAATAGATCTGTGACCTCATATTATTTACACTTTGTCAGTACAGATATTTGTGTCAACTCAGCTTGTGCAACTTTTAAAGGAATGTAAGAAGATGAAAGTATTCCAAGGTACTAAATCCAGTACACCATATCCTAATGTTAAAAAGGCTTATGCTGGAACACAACAGAATTCCTGTTATTGAATAACTTTAGAAGGGTCTTGGGAAAAAAAACCCTAAAAAATGTAACAAACAGACACTAATTGGTAATTCATGAAAGCCGAAGGAACTATCACGGAATATACAAATCTTGCTGTATTTGAAATTCAAACACAGAATCAATAAGGTTGGAGAAGACCTCTGAAATTATCGAGTCCAACTTGTGACTGAACACCCACCGCCTTCTCAACCAGACCATGGCACCCAGTGCCACATCCAATCTTGCCTTAAATACCTTCAGGGATGGTGGCTCTAGCATCTCCCCGGGCAGCTCATTCCAATGTCTAACCATCCCTTCTCTTCAGAAATTCTTCCAAAGGCTCAATCTAAACATTCCCTGGTGAAGCTTAAGGCCATTTCTTCTCATCCTGTCAGAGTTGTTCAGGAGAAGAGGCCGAACCTCACCTGGCTACAGCCTTTCAGGCAGTTGTAGAGAATGACAGCTTCCCACAATTACACAACAGACTTAAGGGAAGGAAGGGCAGTTTTCCGTAACAGTGCTCGTGCACACGGAGCGATGCTGACAGCACTCGAAGCAAACCCCGACGGCGAACACACACCGCACTTAAGCCAGAGGCAGAAGGGTCCCTGCGGCATCCCGGCCTGAGCGTGACCGCCAGCTCGGGCATCGCACTCTAAGGGACAAGCGGGAGGGAACAGCTCCGTGTGAGTGGGGTCTACCCACAGTTCCTGCGGCCACAAGACGCCCGTGCCTACGAGGGGAAGCAGCAGCCGCACACGGGCCAGGGGAAGCGGCCGGGGTTCTCTGCGGAGACAACCCCGCGGCTCCGCCGCCGCACCGAGCGCTCGCCGCCCCCAGAGCCAGGGCCCGGGCCTCCCGCACCGCGCTCCGCCGCAGGGACGCGGACAGTTCTCGTTGTCTCGAACGAGGAAAGCGACTGGAAGTAACGAGCCCAGCAGCGGGATGCGATACCCCCGGCAGCGGCACTGTACCACCGCGATACCCGCCACCGGCGGGCTCTGCGCGGCTGCGGTGACCCGCCGCCGCCCCCCGGTCACCGCGCAGTCGGCCCGCGGCGTCCACCGCTACCCGCGGCCACTCGCACAGGCCTCGGGCTGCCCGGCCCCGCCGCCGCCGCCCGTGGGACGGCCGCGGCGCCGCGCAGGACTAGCGAGGCGGGAGCAGCGGCCGCTCACGGCCGTAGCGGAGGGCGGGGGCGGCCCCGGGGGCGCAGGGTGAGGGGAGCGGGGCGTGGAACCGCGGACGTACCGGAGCGGTGACGCTGCTGCCCCAGCGGCCGCGGCTCCTCCCGGCTCGGGCGGGGCCCCCCGCACGCCCGCGGCGGGGGGCGGGTCCGGGGGGCGCGAGACCGCACCGCCCCTGGCAGCGCCGGACGGAGCCCCCGGGCTGGGGGCTGGAAGGGGAGGCGGGCACGGGGGCGCGCGCGCACCCGCGCTGGCCCGAGCGGCAGCCAATGAGCTCCGGGAACCGTGCATTTGCCCCGCCCCTCCCTGACATCAGCGGAACAAAGAGACGGGAAGACCGGGGAGTGGCGCAGGCGCAGTTGGGTGCGCCCAGGCGAGGGGCGGGGCTAAAGCGGCGGTGCCCTCAGTGGGGCGTGGCTGAGGGCGGGGCGAGCGCGGGGCCGTGGTGTCGCGCCGGTGGGCGCGGCCATTCAGCACGCGGGCAGGGCGGTGCTGAGGGGAGGGCCCTGGGGTGGGGGCGTGGGAACCTGGGGCGTTCCCGGGATTTCGCGGGGAGTTCCACCTGAAGCTGGGGCAGAATTTCGCTGTGCAGGTGGCCGCGTACTGGAACAGATTGTCCGGAGAGGCTGAGGAGTCTCCCTCGCTGGAGATACTCAAGAACCGTCTGATCGCAATCGCGTGCCGTGTGCTCTAGCTTGATCCTGCCTGAGCAGGGCGGCTGGGCCGGATGATCCGCTGTGGTCCCTTCCGTCGTGACCCATTCTGTGATTTTGTGCGTGAAACACTTGGCAGAAGAGAGAGGACTCTTCAGGCATCTCACAGGAACAATTGAAAGAGCGAGTTTCTGGGCTGTTAGTACTGCAAAAAGGCAAAATCAGGCCAATTAATTTTTAACAACACAAATCCCTTCAGTAAAAATTACAGAAGGAAGCTGGTGAAGTTGCTGAAGTGTCTGAAGCACAAGTCCTACGAGGAGTGGCTGAGGGAGCTGGGGGTGTGTAGCCTGAAGAAAAGGAGGGACCTTACCACTCTACAGCTGCATGAAAGGAGACAGTAGCCAGGTAGGGTTTGGTCTCTTGTGTCAGGCAACCAGCGACAGGATGAGAGAACATGGCCTCAAGGTGTGCCGAGTGGGACTTAGTTTGAACATTTGCAGGAATTTCTTCATAGAAGGAGCAGGTTAACACTGGAATGAGCTGACCAGGGAGGTGGTGGAGTCACCATCGTTGGAGGTGTTCAGGACTGGATGTGGCATTTAGTGTGATGGTATAGCTGGCAAGGTATTCAGTCCAAGGTTGGACTCGATGGTCTCAGAAGTCTTTTCCAACCTAAGTGAGCCTGTGATTCTGTGAAATGTGCAGGTTGACAATTGGAGGCAGCTGTAAATACACGAATAGAAAGCCCTTTACAGCAAGATGATGGGGTTCTCTTTTATAACAATACTTTCAACCATTTTTTAGAATTAGTTTTTACAGATTAATTCCTTACTTGCCTGTGTTGATTTTCTGCCATTTTCAGCCCTTCTGAAAGAATAGGTTCAGAAGAGCTGCTCAAAACTGTGGTGTGCAGTAGCTTTGGAGTGTTGGCCCTTATGCCATGGTGGTTTGGCTGTTTTAATTCACAATGTTTAATTTTGCATTCCTAGATTAAAATCAGCTTTAAAAGCATCACTTGGTCCTATGTTACAACAAGAAATTGCTACAGAACAGAGATGAAATGGAAGACACAATCGAATAGAATCATTTAGGTTGAAAAAGACGTCTGAGATCAAGTCCAGCCTCTGACTGATCACCTTGTCAACTGATCATGGCACCAAGTGTCACATCCAGTCTTTCCTTTAAACACCTCCAGGAGCAGTGACTCCACCACCTTCTTGTGAGCAGTCCATTTCCATGTTTAATCACCCTTTCTGTGAAGAAACTGCTCCTAATGTCCAACCTGAACCTCCCCTGGCACAGCTTGAGGCTGTCCTCTCATCCTGTTTCTGGTTGCCGGGAGAAGAGGCTGACCTCCACCTGGCTACAATCTTCTTTCAGGGAGTTGTAGAGAGCAATAAGATCTTCCCTTAGCCTCCTTTTCTCCAGGCTAAACAGCCCCAGCTCCCTCAGCTGCTCCTCATAAGATTTGTGCCCCAGCTCTGTTGCCCTTCTCTGGACATGCTCCAGCACCTCAATGTCCTTTGTGAAGTGAGGGGCCCAAAACTGAGCACAGAACTCAAGGTGTAGCCTCACAAGGACAGGGAGAGAATCACGTCCCTGTTCCTGCTGGTCACACTATTGCTGATACAGGCCAGGATGCCTATTGATCCTATTGATTCAATCTGTGAGACAGTGAGCAGCTGAAGTGCTGTGCTTTGCTAGGAATTTGTGAAGCTACCTTGTTTCACTCCTACGACTGGTATGCACCCATATACATATGGATAGGTAGGGTAGGCAGCCACCTTTAAAGGAGTGATGTCCAGGTTTGTGTTGCAAGATGTGAATATCAAATTTTCTCATTCTGAACTGGCTCTCTTGGTGGCAGGAGTGAGGGGCGCCAGAGAACCACTTCCGTCACATTTACTGAGGTGAGGGGAGCATGCTGTCAGTTTGTGACAAAGTAGAGACCCCCCACATGAGACCTCTGAGGTGTGACTCCTCCTGTGAGTGTCCTGCACCTGCTGTTGATGACCTCATGCTGTGAAAAGTCCCACACATTACTGCTGCTCACCCTTCTCCACTTGGTGAAGTTGGACTGCACCAGAAATGGGGAACAGGAAAGAAAATCATACACTTCCAGAACTCTTGTAGAAATAGTGGACAACAACTCATGTCTCAGTGATATCCGTTCACAGTCTCATTTACAGGGTTGTTTGCAGGGCCATGAATCATTGAATGAGTCTTGCCCTTTAGTTAGCTCTTCTATTTCAATATTGCCAATGTCTTCTAGCAATTATTACCTCTCCTGGGTTGGGATTTTTGCTTTCTTTGGTAGTCATGATGGTCTTTAAAGACTTACAGTATAAAGTATTTGTGAATCTGAACTTTATTTTTTCATCTGTATATCATGAAAATTAGTAAGCAAGAGAGAAACATTTCTGCTTTCAGAAGAGGGGGAAAACACAAAGGCCCCAAGAGGGTGCCTGCTCTACATGACAATATCTGTCTCAGCCTCTCTTTTTCTCTCACCCTCATTTGGTAAGTATCTTTCCTAGTTCTCAGGATAAACAACCTTGTCATGATCCTTCTGCTGAGGTAAGGAGGAGATAACTCCAAATAGGGTAACAGCCACGCTCTGGCCTTTGTCTTGTAGCCATTGTCTTGGCACTGCTCAAAAAAAGCTGAGAAGTCACTTCCCAGCTCTCCCTGCCCACTTATTGGGTCAAGACTAAGTACCCCTTAGGACTTTTCAACACAAGAAGGAGAGGAAAGAGACTCAGATTCGAAAATACCTTTGGGTGGAGGTGCAGTGAAACAGCACTAGAGGTCCTTTAACAAGTAACAATTTTATTTCAAGAAAAATTCACATTTGTTAATGCAAAGATGATGTCACGCAGTTAGAAAAAGGCTATATTGGTAAACCTTGCAAAATCCTATGAGAAAGAGGAGGGTGGGAAAAAAGTAGGGAGAGAAAAGAAAGAAGAGGGGGGAAGAGAGAGAGATCATCTGTCCTGCATCCAGCGTAGAGCAAGCTGATGGAGATCTTTGGATTGTCAGGAGCACTAGTTCTGAAGTTCTTGAGTATACTCTGACACAGTCAGAGGCACAAATCTTACCCAAGAGCTGTCCCTGCTTTGGGTAAGGAAGAGGAGCTGGCCTGTTGATTTGTCTGTAAGATGGTTGTGTTCTCAGCCTCTGCCATGAAGGATTTCAGATGCCAGTTTTTAGTTTTGGAAGAAGTGGAGGTGAGACTGTGCTGCCATCATAAATGGGGGCAAGTCAGCCAATTTATATGTAAAAGTAACAATTTATATGAAGAGGAACAGAGAGAGGGATTACAAAGACTGTGGGTCTAGTGAAAGGGCAGAGCAGAGCCATGACACCTTAGCATCATCACTCCCTCTTCCACCTGACTGCAGGGATAAGGGTCATCTCCTCCTCAGCACAGCATTCACACATCTCATGGAAATCTCTTAGCTATGTATCTTGTGGCATATCTCACAGAATCACTAGGTTGGAAGAGACCTCCAAGATCATTGAGTCCAACCCATGCCCTCTCACCTCAACTAAACCTTGGCACCGAGTGCCACATCCAGTCTTTTTTGAAACACATCCAGGGATGGTGGCCCCACAACCTCCTTGGGCAGACCATTCTGATATCATGGAATACTTGACTGTTATCTTGCCTGTTATGGCTCCACAGGAGTGTTTGAGGTGTTTCTTGGAAGGATACAAAGGGGTCTTCACCCACTGTGTCTGTCCTTTGTCTGAAGGAGTTTTGCTTTTCTGTCTAGCCACTTACAAAACTATCTTTTGAAATTAGAGTTGAGAGCAGGTAGAAAAATCCCTGTTTCTGTTCTGCTGCTAATGGCTAAGGATCCTAGTGATTAGCACCCAGAAGTTTTTTTCCTTTTCTAAAGAACTTCAGTACATGAAGGATGATAATTGCCATTTAACCTACGAAAATAAAAAGGAATAGTATAAAGATAAGAGAACATGACATAAAATAAGACCATGTGATTTTTTTGACCACACTTGAGAACACAGCCTCCCTTGCCCATGAATAAAAATTCCTCTATGCTTTCAGTAGCAGCTCTTAAAGCCCAGAAAGAATAAGCAAATAAAATCAGGTGAGCTGCTACTTTCCAAAGAGTTTCTTTTTTGAGGGAGGATGGAGAAAACAGCATGTTAGTTGCTGTGGTATTTTAAAGTCCTTTTTTAGTTGCAAAGGCAAGCAGAAATCTTGTAAAGAAAATCAAAATTGTATTTGTCTCCAAATTGGTTCTGGCAGGAAATGTGAATGTTTGTAGCAAAAGAATAAAACTGAGGGCAGATAGACTCGATTCCCTGCACTACAATGACTGTATGTTATGCTGTGCCTCAGCAAACTTATGTGTTACCCCGGTAGTTAACTAGCAGGAAAAATCTATTCAGCTCCTTTGATGAAAATCACCATGTGGCAGAAATGGAAAGGTGGACCCCAGTGGAGGCATAATATCGTTCCAGTCTATTCCAGATTAATAAACTTGCGAGCAGTATTCTGTGCCCTGGAAGGAAATTATTTTCATAGGTTAAGCTCTACCCAACTTCCATAGTGTTTGGTACATGTAATAGAAAATAATATAACTATCATAGTGGGACTTTGAAAGTGGTATCATATAATTGCTACCATCCACAGTGCATAATGCTGCTTTAGGCAAAAGAGTGGAGGATTTAAATATTTTTTGGAGAGCTACAAAGAGCAGAGTGTTATCGCGTGCCAGAAGCAATCATGTAAGCCAGTAAACTAAGAACCCAGCATGCGAAAAACACCATGGAGCTATGATGGCAACCCTCCCTGTTTTCACTTCTTCAGGACTTCCACTCTTTCCTGTTTTCTCAAAACAGAGAAGTTCAACATATCACTCATGCCCTTCTGCATCTCCTGGGGGAATCTACCTGCACCCCACAGAATAACACACTGCAGGCCATCTGTCTCAGCTCATGTGTATGCACAATTCTTGTACACCCTTATCCATCTGCCACTCAGCTGAGCTACGTGCTGGTTTTGTGAAAACCAGGTGATGCACCTGACCTCAGGACTGACAGCAGCAGCTGATCTGTCACTGGTGGGAGTTAAGCCCATCTCTCTTTTTTCAAGAGAAAAGGACAGTTAAAAAGACTATCTAAATATAGAGCAGGAAAAAAAAAATAACCATGTCAGTGCATCTAGGACATCATCTAGAGTTACTATGTAGGATTTGGAATCCAGTTCTTGGAGTTATTTAAATATGTACCTAAATAAGGTGTTTTCATTGCTTCAATAGTCCTTTTATAAGCCTTTTTTTTTAACGTAACAAAAATGCATAAAGGAAAAGTTTGCAGTTCCTGAGAAAAAAACAAACCTTCTAATAAAATTGGAATTAAATAAATAAATTGTTTATAATAAAATCAGTAAAAGCATTTGGAATTTTAGGCTCAAAATATAGATGTTTGTTACATAATACAGGGCACAGTGGTTTGAAAGAGATCTGAAGGATGCTCACAACAAAGAGATATTTCAGACTTTATCTATTAGAGATATATTTCTTGGTAGTGAAAAATCCTGATTTTCACACTGGCTAGAGAAGATTTGAATTCATAACTTGCTCTGTAAGATAAAAAAAACAAGCAAACCAAAACTGCTTGCAAAATTCTTACCGACGTTTTATACTATGGAGAAAAGGCAAATCAAATCGAATTTGAAACAAAAATGTGCAGTCTTCTGGAACTATTTTATTTTGTCCTCTTTCCTCTTAAAGAAGTGATAAGCAATCTTGGTAGTTTCTGTCAAAGAAAATAGGAACTTTATCAGGGCAGTTATGTCTTTGATTTATCAACTTGGACGTATAGAAAGAGCTGCAATTCTCAAGCCAGAAATCAATGCATTTATTTAACACCGATGAAAATTTGCCTCCGCAGATGTTTTCTTTGAGTTTAACAAGGTTCGATGTTAAAACAAGTTTATAAAGATTGATGTAGCTTCATTGCAGAGGGTTAATAATAATAATTCTCTTCAGAGGAGTATTATAATAAATTGTCTGTCCAAAATTCACCTTTGAACCCGCTTGGGTGACTACGTGAGTCAGAGAAAGCAGCAGGTTTCAGAGGGGGCAGGCTGTGCCCCGCCCGGTGTTTGGTCTGGCTCTGGGCTGCAGGAGCAGGCAGTGCTGACTCACGGACTGCACGGGGCATGGGAGAGCTGAGGAGATGCCCCAAAGCTGTCAGCAAACTGCTCGGTGCTTCGGGGGACATACGCCTTACCTGGATGTTGTTAGTGCCAGGCAGCATTTCTGGTGGGACATGGGGACGTTTCTCTCTGCAGCATCCGAGGGAGGTGGACACGATGCGACACTGAGCCACAGGGGAGTTACAGTGAGGCAGATCTCAGCTGGGCAGCAGAACCGGCTGCTTTCTGCTGCTACTGGCACCTGGTCCCTTATATTCCCTGAAAGGTGCAGTAAATCTGGAACAGAAGAGGCCTGAGTGTGGTGGTATTCAGCTGCTGTTCAGGGAGAAAGTTAAGACAGCAGAAGCCTTTAGAGCCCCTGTCATGTGGGGCACTGTGGGTCCCTGGAGCAAACTTGTAGTAGAAAGGTGCCTGAATCATCCCTGAGCTAAGATTTTACTTTGGCATTAACTCACTATGGCAACAACCTTAACTAACGAGAAAGGATGTTTTCTCTGGGTATAAATGTCATTGTGTTTCTAAATAGGTGTAAACTTAGGCTTATTATTGTAGAAACTATATTTTTGCCTGTCTTTGGCATTAAATTTAGAAATGCAATGAACAGTGAGCAATGAGAAGTTACTCTGGGGCTCCAAATGTGGGTTTTGGCTTGTTTTCCTGCATAGTACCACAGAGAGACCAACCTAATGGGGACTGATGGAACGGCCCACGTAAATGAGCAGCTCTGGTTTGTGGTTTATCACCAGCACAAGTGGTGCAAGCAATTTAAGTATTTTGGTACTTCAGTACATATTTGCCACTTCAAATCGCAGAAACTTGTAATCAAATTTTAATACTTTTCTTTAATCTCCAGCAACTGTAGATATTTTGTTGCTATTACTCTCTATTTTGCCTTTCCCCATCCAGCCAAACCCAGATGTATGGATTTTGTTCTAGCTGTAACACAACAAAAAATAATTCTGTGTCTGCTGTGGTCTCACTAGGGTAGATGTTAGATCGATAGATGGTAGGTAGATGTAGGGTGCTTTTTATGTAGCTCTACAGTTCCAAAGTTTGTACACCAATGTCAATGATAAACCATGCTTCAGTCCAATCTCCTTCCTGCTTTCAGTGCTCTAAGGGGTTTTGTTTTGACTGGTTTTGTTCCGAGGCATTGTCCTACATGGTGCCCCATCTGTGTACCACAGGATTGTTCATGTCTCCTAGCTGGGCTTGGTAGCATCTACATTCTCTGACTGGGGAAATGAGTCAGCAGAAATGACTGTGCACCACTGAGCACAGTCTCAGGGGAAAAAAAAAAAAAAAAACCAACAAAAAAACCCCCCACCTTGTCACACTATGAAACAATGAAATATTACATCTCATGACCCTGCTTGAGTAAAAATAAACCTTTTTAATTGAGGAGGTAATTGGAAGCTATCGAGAGATGAGAGAACAGGTTTTTATTTGAAAAATGATTGTGAGAGAAAGTAATGAGGTCAGAACTAAGTAAATATTTTCCCTTTTTTCCAGCAAAGTATTACTTTTCATTAACTATGGTTTGTTTCTCTAGGCAATGGGAACATAATACAAAAATTTTGCAAAAATATTCTCCTGGGATGCTTATGGCCATGCAGATGTTCCTAGCTGATGGAATCCTGGGTCTGCGGCACAGATGGAAAGTGATAAATGATTAAGATGTTATACGATATAAATAACAATACTACAATGTTGTGCTTGGAGATATCAGAAAAACAAGGAATGCTTATCTGCTGGCTTGGTAAGCATCTTGTTTATGTCTGATCAATTTTGCAACAGTTCTGGCTGCTGCCCAAAGCATAAGTTGGTATGTTGCTGCCAGGGCCCCGGAGCCACCACAAGCCCAGACTGACCCTTCCTGGTCATCCCTGCTGGGCTGGGGAAATGGGAGGGGCCCTGGCTGCCAGGCTCTGCCGTGAGGGACACCTGCTGGGGTCTCCCACCACCAGCAGCCCCCAGGGAGCCCTACAGTACCTGATCCACAAGGAAACCAATGAGGGAGCCAAGGCCGAGGGTGGTTTTTCCTTTCAGTCCTACTTGGAAACCACATTTGTCAGGAAGCCTTACAGAAGAGATTAACCTGGTGGGAAATATCTGCGTTTTCCAGTTTTAACCCAAGTGATTAGAAGCATGGCAGTGCCACATGCGGCTGCTGCTGGAATCCTAGAAAGGAGGAGAGTCAGGTGAGCTCCCTGCACTTGATGCTGCCCTGGCGCTGGTCCTTCTCTGGGCACAGATCAGGGCATTTTTGAGTGTGATGTCAGAAGACCTGAAGACACATCTCTGGTAGTGAAGAAATATTAGGTTATTTGCAGAGAACCAGAATCTCACCATTATTAATGAGTTCTCCACCAAAAGTAATCCTGGATGCCAAGTTTTGTTTTGCTTTGCTACCCTGGTAACTCCAGAAGAATTATTGCAGCTGCTGATCTTGTTTCAAAATTTTTGCTTCTTGATCTCAAGATAAATTATTTGAGAAGGAAAATAGGGGTAGCATCTACACCAAGTAAATCCGTATATGTTTTTTGTTTCAGCTTCTTGTGACTTGAGAGCTTGCACAGTTTGGCCTGATTGGACTCAGGCAAAATTTTTCTTTGGGTTGGGTTTGCCTGATGAGAGTTTGGTGTGGTTTGACATTTTGGTGCCATCTTTCCCAGGCAATATGCCCCTTTCACATCCAGTTCTGCACAGGCAAGGTGGTTTCCTGAAGAGCCAAGCTGATTGTTCCCCATATATGCCTTGCCTTTCTGAGGGGTTCAGGTGAAGTTAGTGTTGTTTGGAGCTAGAGAACTTTGATTTGAATGATCTTTAAGGTATGTATAAAGTGAAGTAACTTAAGAGCAACCTGCTGCCAAGCAGTCTTTATTGTTTGTCCTTCAACTGCAGACACTTCCCTGTCTCACAGGCCTGAACTATTATATGCTAAACAAAAGCTTTCTCCTGAATAGCTGACTTCCAATACACAATTACTATAGTTATTGTAGGTATTGTGTGCTTCTGTCCACAGAGTAAGAAAGAACTGCATCTAATCAAAATTATCCCATAAACTGTGTAAAGGTTTGATACTCTTTACCAGCATTGAATGCAGATTGTCTTCAAAGCAAAGGTTTCTGAATACATTACCTACACTATGAAATTAAAAACAGCATCCAACTGAATAACGTCTTCCTCTCACCTACACTTCATATCTTCAACCAAGATAGTTAAATCGGAAAAAGAGATGAAGCAGTTTTATCTCAGCATTCTAAAAAGTACAATTTACAACTGTGAAATGTTAAGAGACTTTTTCTAACACTCCTTAGAGAACTTCCACACTCTCACACGTACCCTGCAGCCTCAAGGAACCACTGTGAATTCTGGTCTTGCAGCATCAGGTCTTCTTTTAACTCCTAATGGGCCAAGCTTTCTGTCTCTTCAGCTGTGAGGGTTTTAAACTAGAAAGCATATGCAGAGGTGGAAGGCATAGCTGGGATGCAAGGAAAACAGGTGTAGTCTTCACTTCATAGAATAGTACTTCCTCTGGATTTTTACTGGGTAGACTTATTTTTTTTTTTAAGTTTTACTGTAATTTTTGATTTTACTATATTAGAAATGAATGGACAAAATTAAAAATGGACTACATAACCAAAGCTGAAAGGAGTCTTCTCACCACATATCCCTGGATTCCTCTCCTTACCCTCCTCCTCAATTTCTAAAATGAAAAATGAGGGCACAAACTTAAAAGCTGTGTTAAATGAGAGTGGAGTTAAGCATATGTCCAAATATTCTTTGGGATTAAGTTCTATACATGTGTCATCAGTCTGTTTACATGTAGTCACAAAATAAAAGCATATGAAGACTTTTTATGTGGGTTTGGGCTAAATAATCAAATTCTAGGATGATTTGGAAAATGGATTGCAATTGTTGTATAATTTGAGTGGTGCATATTACATTGTCTGGTAAAGGAGAGCAAGAAGAAAGAATGATGTACAGATTTGCATCCCCTGTTTACAGTGGTTGGAATTTAGAGAAAAATAAAAGCCAGCTGAAGAAAAGAGAAACTAAGTGCCGGTACCATTTAGAAATCAGAAACACAATAGGAATTGAGATGCTTATATGCAGCACAAGCAAGTTGAATTTAAATAAAGACATGGAAATCAATAGCTGTCTATTACTGTAGTGACAGCAGCTGCCAAATTGGTTGAGTTGGTTTGGGTTAATTTATTGGGGACTTATGGTTTGCAGCTAAATAAAAAGTGCAGTAGTGATGAAAAGAGTCTTCTTAGAAGCTGTTGCTAAGAAGAGAGGAAAGAAAAACAAGTCTATGCTATGAAAACAAACACATATTATACTTATTGAGAAAACATCCTCTAGAATAAAGGATAAAGACTATGCCATGAAATTAGTATGCATTTTCATAACAGATTTGTACAGAAAATTTGAAAACCACAGGGGCATGCTGTTTACACAGAATCATCATATATATGTGGACATTCTCCAAACAATGCAATTAACTGCTATTTAGGCATTTTCTCTTTAGTGAGTTCTCTTAATTTATTGAAGCAAAAATTGATTACCTATGACCATTATTTACAGTATGGCAATGCAGCTACTCAGCCATGTATTCTTTCTGTCCTTTCATCTGCTCATTGCTCAACAAGCTTCACGAATTGCCTTGTGAGTTACAATTAATAATCTACACATGATTTACATATAGGAGAGGAATAGGGGTTTCATGAGGACTCCACTTTCCTACTCAAACCTAATAATTAGGCACGTGTCATCAGCCTGCTTAAGGATTGCTCTGTCCTCCACCCTCGAAAGTCATCTCTCGTGAGGACTCAGTTTTACCTCCCCAGGACAGAGACACCGCATTCTGCAGCTGGCCCAGAGCTGTGCTGCCTGGGCACCTGATTGCTGCTGCTGGTTATTTCATGGAATCATAGTATGGTTTGGGTTGCAAGGAACCTTAAACACCATCTAGTTCCAAGCCCCCTGCCGTAGCCTGGGACATCTTCCATTGGACCACGTTGCTCAAAGCCCATTCAACTTAGTCTCAAACATCTCCTGGGGCATCCACAGCTTTTCTGGAAAACCTATATCTGTGCCTCACTTCCCTCAGTGAAGAATTTAACCTGTCTCTCCTGCATTGTGGGTATTTTAATGGGTTTGTTTCTTCTAGTTGACTACTGACATTCAAAAATTTGCACAAATGTATTTACCTTTGAGACCTTTCCAAATTTCAGTGAATTTTTTCCCCAATCGCACACTGAATATTTTTAGTATTTTGTCAGGAAGGGCTGTGGAGGCAATAAGCCAGTTAACACGCTGGCTTTATTTCCTTAGACAAAGAAGATAAAAGTGTTTTTTAACTGAGTGAAGCTCTTCTCTTTGAGTTTTCTTCACTGTTCCTGGCCCTCCTTTTTGATAATTTTTCAATTCAGCCCCATGGCTACAAATAATAAGTAAGATTTTTAAAAGAAACTGATGGTTTTAGGTGCATCCTAATGTCCAATTCAAAGCATATGAGAGGGTCTGGTATTTCAGAACACTTACTTCAACGTTTATTGAAAATCGGAATCTGCTAATGCCTTGTAAGCATGTTTTTCTCAGGTAGAGCAAAAAAAAAATTATAGTAGTGGTTAAGAAAGAAAATCAGGAGAGCAAACATCCAAGTATGATGTTTGGAGCTCTGTGATCTAATCCATGAACCAAACATGAGCCATTAATCATAAGTGGACTAGAGATATAAATGAAATATTGCCCACTTTGAGAAAGGATAACAAAAGGCAACTAGCTGATGGAAATTCAAGATAAAAAGCATTTGAAAGTACTTACTGAGGACAGGCATTCACCATGAATTCAAGGTGCTGGGTCAGCTGGACTTCAGCCATTTTATCACCCATGGTGATGTCACACTCAATGTTTGTTTTCCTGCCTTAGTAAAGGCAATTTTTGCGATAAATCCAATGTAAGGTCAAATAGAGTTGCATTGGTGGACAGGACTGAGAATGTCTGATTCTGGAAGAACTGAGAGCTTGGATTTGAAGCACCCCAAGGACCATCCATTTATAGCAACTAGCTGAGGAGCCAGGCAAACCAGTGTGGATCAAGGTCTTGACATCCCTGCAGTGGCAGGTGGCCAGTGAGACAGTGCAGCCACTTCACCAGAAGGAAGTCACAGAGAAAAAGCAATTAAGGTGTCATCAAAGCCACAGCAGCATACTGTCAGGGAAATGAGGGGAAAGAGAGCTACAACAATGATTCTAATAGATCCTGAAGTAATGAAATGCTTCCAGAAATGCATTTCTTGAAAGGAAAGTCAAAATGATAAAGTCTGTGAAATTTCTGTTTTCAAGGCAACTCCTTATGATGACTATAAATAAGTATTTAAAAAAACATATGTCATCTGATACTGTTCTTTTTTGTTTTTGTTTTTGTTATAGCAGAGATGTCAGAAAATGTGTAAGCACTTAGTGAGAACTATTTTTTTATAATGCTGTGAACTACCCTCTCATTTTGTAGGAACAATGCTTTTCTGCATTAACTTTTTGAACAAATGTATCAAGTAATTTGCAAATAGTTGGAGGAGCATAGTTTGTACACCATATCCTCATTCTATTTCTGGGTATCAGATTCTTGTTGTGTATGTCTTGCTTTAGGTAATAGCTATATGTTACAAATAAATACAGCATTACTTGGTATTTTATGAGAAAACCCATGGATTAAGATGAAGACAATTTAATAGGGAAAGCAAAAGCCATTCATAGAAGCAAAGCAAAATAAGGAATTAATTCCCTGCTTCCCACTGGCAGATAGGTGTCCAGCCATCCCTGGGAAAGCAGAGCTCCATCACCTGTAATGGTCACTTGAGAAGAAAAACACCATTGCTCCAAATGTTCCCTCCTTCCTCCTTCTTCCTCCGGCTCTATATGCTGAGCATAACCCCCTATAGTTTGGAATATCCCTGTGGTCACTTGGGGTTGGATGTCCCAGCTGTGTTCCCTCCAAAATCCTTGTGCATCCCCAGTGTCCTCACTGGTGCAGCGGAGTGAGAGACAGAAAAGGCCTTGGCTCTGAGCGAGGCCTGCCTAACAGCAGCAAAGACATCGATGTGTTATCTCAGTGTTATGTCTGTGTTATCTCTGTGTTATCTCTGCATTGTTACCAGCACAAATCCAAACCACAACCCTGCACCAGCTACTGTGAAGAAAATTAGCTCTATCCCTTCCAAAACAAGCACAGATTCACATTATTTTATTGAGTTACTACACAATGATGTGCTATTCTGTCACATTTCCTACATTTAAAAAATAATGAAAAAAATGATTGTGAAACTAGAATGATAGGCTGGAAGTTCCCCTGTCAGCTCAGAGTTGACATCTCTGAGTTCATTTACAACCAGGTATAGCAAGAAAAAAGTGAATAAAACTGAGCAGTCTGCTGGCAGTGATTTTAAGGTATCCTTTCTATCCATCCTGAACAATTGCAAATGCATAAAGGCGGTGCAGTGTAGAAAATGAGATCATTTCAGTTAAAGGTCACCACCAAATCCTAATAATCTTTAAGGCATTCCATTCCTCCTTATTTTATTTGCTACTGCAGACTTCAGAGAAAGGTATTTATGGAAGCTGACAAAGTATCCTGTATACAGTGTTACATAAACAGCAACAGACTGCAAATGGAAAAATTAACATTCAGAGGTATTCAGCATGTTAATTTGTGCTTTTTTCCTTTTTTTTTTTTTTTTTTTTTTTTTTTTTTTTTAGCACTGGAAAGGTTCTTTAAAGTATGTAAGGTGTTTGTAGCACATTGTTTAATTGCTAAACTGATATTTGTAAAACTTCCTCTGATTCTTTAGTCATATGTAAAAGAATCTCATTTTGAAAAGACTGCTAGCTTTTTCTGTCTCTGATATTTGTGATTTTTAATTTTTTTCCTTCTTTTTGTTTTACAATATGTCTCTAAGGGTTCTGTATGGAGAAATGAAGGACACAAATAGCAGCCAGTAAACACAGAGCTGTTTTCTTCACTGCTTACTGTAGTCACGGGGAAAATTTCAGAAATTACTAGCTGCGTGCAGTTTCTCTCAGAGCAGGGCAGAGATGTGTCGTTACATTGTATGGTTTGTACAAAGTAAACTTTCGATCTTCACAAGTTACTGGTTCGTTTTGTAACTGCAATCTGCAGCATGAGGTCTTTCTCACCCTCGGCTGCAGCCTGAAAGCCGAGATGGCAGGACAGAGCAGGAACACCTTTCCACAGCAAGGACTTCCTTTCTGTATGTAGGCGTTACCAGTTTTCACCGGTACCAGACTGAATTCCTGCAGATGGCTTTACATGGGGCTGTCCTTGAAAATCACTGGAAAATTTGGCTAGCTGATGCTTCAGCTGCCATATTTCCCACAGAGTACCAAATCTGGCTCCATAAGGGATGGTGACTTCTTGTTAAATTCCTTGTCCTGTTAGTTACAATCTAATTAACTAGACCTGTCTCTTTAATCTGTACTAAATCCTATATATCCAAGGTACTGTCTCTCCTTTCACACTTATATAAGTTCCTGTCTGGTGAGTTCAGCCAGAATGATTCAGACTGACATTTCCAAATTAAATTAGAAGTCTGTGGATTTTAAATTGAAAGTCTGAAGCTCAGGAACTGTGGACCTTTGACTTTGAAATGCACTTTTCTTTTTGGCCTGGTGTAGTGTAAGCTTGTTGGTATGCAAGTCCCAGCAGAGACTTATCTATTTACTCATGTTGTTTCAGGGGATAATTTCAGGGAAATCAGGGGATTTCAGGGCAAGGGAGTTATATCAAAATTAATCAAACTGGATAGAATTGATGTAAGCTGATGTTGTAAACACTGCGTAGCATTTTGGCCTAGGGGGCACCCTAAGTACATTTTTGCAGTTAGAAAATAAATACAGGAATGATTTTAAACATTATCCAGGACTGAAAAGTCATGTTGTTTAGCAAAGAAGACATTCAGCTGACTTCTCATTCACTACTTGGGAGCATCTCCATTGCCACGAGACCAAAATTTGTCATTGGGTTTCACAAGAGCAGATGCCCGGGAAACCTTCAAGATTTGAGACATGTGTCCTCTCTGTAAGGAGCAGAAACCAGCTGCCTTTGATTATTGCATGTCATTGCTTGGAGGGCACAGGCCTGTGGTAAGGGAACCATTTGTGAGATGAGTTTCCACTGAGGAGAGATCAGGCCCTTTGTCTTCTGGACCATGTTCTCCCAGTCTCCCTGCTTTGCAGTTGGAATGAAGCAGTTCTGCTGAAAGTTGTCTAATATTGAGTTGTAAAAGCAATCAGTTACTTATTTTTAAATGTAAAAAGAATTACTCTTAGCTTATTAACAGCTTTGCTAGCCTGAGATGAAAACTGCTGAATGTCTGAATAAATCTACTCTATTTATCACTTAATGGATTCTATAATCCTTAGAGAGTGTAAAAAATTTACAAGACATCCCTGAATACTGAATTTTGCATTGATTTGGACCTCACATTTGTTTGAAAGACATCTGAAATCATAAACAGGCAGGTACTTCCCTCTTGAGAAAATCCAAAAGGAAGAACATTTTTAAAAGGATGCAAAATCACCTGAATCTGTAAAATATGCTGATAATAGTGTGACTTGAGACAGTGGGCTAAGAGGGTGTTGGATGATTACCAATGATAGTTTTTGAATTTCTGGGAATCCTTGGGTTCAAGGAGTATCTATTCCTGTCAAAAAAAAAAAAAAAAAAAAAAAAAGTAACTCCATAAAGTCATATGTTTGTGTAGAAGCTATTGCGAGTTTCTAAGTATCTCAGAAGTGAGTCCTAAATTTCATGGATTAATCCCATTTCATTTTAATGGATCTACTAGTACGAGGAACAGCTGAGCAATCAGACCTTTAAAAAGCTCGATATATGCAGACATCGATCCATTTATGTTCATTTCTTAGCTGTTGTAGCAAATAAGTGTAAGCAATCAAAACTTAAAAACACTGTTGCTTTATTTCTTACAGAGAGGGCAACTTGAAAGCCTAAATACAAGAAAGGAGGTGAAAATGATGCTGTAGTTGGCACATATTTTAAACAAAAACCTACGAGAAATGTTTACTTTGTTAAGAGGAAAGGAGAAAATGTATCTAGCATATTAGTAAGATTAAATTCCTGTTTTATCTGAACAAGCCTGCTAGATGACGATGATTCTAAATCTTTGTTCATAGGCAAACAATTCGGTATCTACAACAGTGGGCTACCTATGCATATTTTGCATGCGCAGTGTTTACATATAGCCAGTGACACTTTTAAATCATGAAAGAAAAAGAGCTGAGTGAGCGGAATAAAAAGGACTGGAGACAATTTATCAGATAGCTGGTATATTTTTCAACTTACTTCATACAGGAACAAATGAGCTTTTATGTGCGGAATAAAACTTTATAACTTTAGCAGCATTGATCCTTGTAGAACAGCTTTAAATGTCCCCAGTAATTTAGCTGGAGAGTCTGTACAGCTGGATAGACAATCTGACTTGTCTCTCTTGGCTGGAAGTAGAGGAGGGAGTAGCCGTGTTTGGGAAACCAAAAGTGGGATTTCAACACATCAGGTTTCCAGGCTTAAGCCATTGCTACTCCAAACAAACCTCCTTTCAAACCATTTTCTACAATACAGTGGCCTTTCTCATAAGACCTGAACAGAACTTTTCCAGTAGAAAATTTTCTGTCAAAAGAGATAACTCTGATGAAATAGAAGTAGAAAAAAAAGAATTTTTTTGGAAGAAATAGTGGAACAACCATTTTATGTTAATGATTGATTTTATCTGAAGTAAAAACTGTTCTGCATTGTACAAAATGTTTAAAAAGAAAACCGAACAAAACACTTTGGATGCCATCAAAACAGAATATTTCAATCAACCTCCAAGTGATTTTTAAATTGTGTAACATGGGAATATGAAAATTATTCACTTGTCCTTCATTTCACAGAGAAAAAATATTCAACAACAGGCAATTTCCCTTGGAAAGGAATCACTGCTTACAAGACAGCTCCAGCCTTGCTCTGGTTTTGCCCTGATTCCCTGCTTGATGGCAGCTCACATCTCTGCAAAAATATGCAGTCCCATGTAGTGCCTCAAGGATAGTTACCAGATGATAAAGGGACTATATGTTAAGAAATTTGTGAAGGTGGTAGGACTGGAGACATGGGCTGTTTCTGAGGGGAGAAATACTAGATCTGTGGACCACAGCAGGATCAGGATGTGTAGGAGTCAGGGACAAAAGGCAGTGGGATGACTCTGGCCTCTTTGTGGGACAAAGACAGCAGTGCTAGTGGTGCTACTTCCCAGTGGGGAAAGCCTTTGCTTCCCCCATGATGGTCAGGCTGGGGAAGATCAAAGCCACTGCAGTCCCAGTGCTGTCTTTCCCTGGCCTTTCCTAAAGATATCCCAGGTGTCTTCATATGAGCCCCAGACTTCTGCCCATTTCCACCTACTCCCACTTGCTCCTGAAAGGGTGGGAGAGACAGCATTTGCAGCCATGGCTGGGCATCAGGACCCAGTGACCTGCTTTCCAGTCTCAGCAAAACTCAGACCATCACTGAGGGAGAACAGTTCTGCATGACAGCTCTGCACGAGCCTCAGCATAAAGACCTTCTGTCTTTGTGAGTGCCAGGTTAGAGGGGATGAAGGCTACAGGGAAGAATCAGTGGGAGCATTTGCAAGTGCTTCCCCTGACAAAGCCAGAGAAGCAAACCAAAAACTTAACCATTGGAACAGTTTTCTGGTGTACTGCAGGTTCATTGTGTCAAGGGCAGAAATTGAAGTTTAATCATTAAAACGTGTGTGAAGGGAAATTTGTCCCCCCTTTTGGGCACATCTGAATGTCTCTCCAGATCTAGCCCTGGCAGAACTGCCCTAGGCTGGCCTTGGGGAAGCTTGATGCCCACAGGCAGAGGACAGACAGCCCCTTTGACCCTGGTTCCCTCCTTGGGAAACATTACCTGCAGGGGAAGAGGCCACCAGCAACCCCCTGTGCTGGGTTCTCCATAATAAACACAGTTCATGGATAAACGAAACGAATTTGTCGTGCAGACAAATAACTAGCTGTGTGACAATGAAAGCAGCTCAGATATTGACAAAAGGAGAAGACACCCCTGAGGCAGCACTCACTGCAAACCCGTCTCTGAATGAGCAATAGTTAAATGTTTGTCCTTGCCTCTTTCTTTCAAAAGTAGGGCAAATATCTATAGAGTTCCCAGCGGGGAGGTAATCTAACTTTAACTTTCATACAGTCAAGTAAAACACCCGAGACCTGTGTTAGGGATGCAAGCAGGTCGTCTGAATTATGATTTTTCAATCTGGTATTATTTTAATCTGGCGTGCCTCTCACGTGCTTCATTTAGGTTCATCTTGACCTGAAAACTGCAATCTCAATGCCTTTTATGCCTTTATCTTTACAGATTATTTATCTTGTTGCTGTGTATTTTTTTCTGTTTCGTTCCCACCCCCCATCCCTTATATAAATATTTATTTTAATAGGGAAGCCCTGCCCGTGAGGCAGAGCGGCACATTTCATTGTCTCGGGTCTCCCGAACGTGGTCTGGGTCCTCTTCTAGCATCAGCCTCTCGCTTTAACTCTGGCTCTTGCTAATTGAGGCAGGATGATAATAAATTAAGAGCCACGGGAGGTGAGAGCCAACACCTCCCCGGCAGCCGCAGCGTGCTCCGGGTGATGTTTCCTTACTCGTTTACAAGACAATAGCCGAAAAAAAAATTAAGGAGGGGGAGAAAATGACTGATCCTTCTGTATGAGATAATGGATGAGCCCGGGATGACCTGTTTTTTTCCTTGCGGTGGAGCGGTGCTGAAGACAGAGGGCACCCGCGCCCAGCCCACAGCCGTCGCCCCGCCGCCAGCGAGCCAGCTCGGGGCGGCCGGAGAGCCGCCAATGCCCGCTCTCGGCAGGCAGGGAGCCACTGCCTCACCCGGCCAGGTACGTCTCAGGGGTGACCCTCCGAGCGGACCGCGGGGCTCAGCCGTGGGACGGCCCGCGGGGCAGGCAGGACAGGCGGATGGCACCTGGGAGACGGGGCTGCGGAGCTGCCCGCGGGAGGGAGCCTGTTCGGGCGGCTCTTCCCGCCGGCGGGTGCGGACGCGCGGCCAGGACGGCGGCTCCTCTCGGAGCGTCGCCTTCATCGGGAGCGTCTCCAGCCCACCGCGCCGCTCGGCGGACGCGCAGCCCCCGGCCCCGGCAGCCCTGGCCGCCGGCGGGGAGGGACGGAGCGGCGGCCAGCCCGGGCCGGTGCGTGCCGCGGCGGGCTCCGAGTTCCGGGAGGGCTGTGCGGGTGTGTGAGCGAGCGTGTGCGGGCAGAGCCTGTGTGTGTGTGAGCCGCGGTGCGTGTGCATCCGGGGACAGCGCGGCAGCAGCGCCTGGCGGGGGGCAGAAGTTTTGGGGAAGCGCCCCGCAGTGCTGGCGAGCGGCCGAGCCGGCGGTGGCGGGGCCGGGACAGCGGGACACTGGAGCGCCGAGGCAGCGGGGTGTCGGGACATAGAGACTGCGGGCAGAGGACGGCGGGACAGGGAGACACGGACGGGGTGCGGCGGGGCCCCGGTCCGGCCGCTGCCCCGGCTGCCGGGCGCTGTCTCGGGTGCTGACGGCTCGTCGTGCAACAGGGGACCCAGCCCGGCCGCGCTCCCGGGCGGCGGCGGCGGCATCTTCTCTGCCAGCACGGCGTTTCCAGCCGCCAAGCCCTGTCGCCGGGCTCGCCGCCGCTCCCCGCTCGAAGCCTGTCTGCACGGCAGGCGTGCCGGTAAGGCACATCGGGGCTTTGCCCGCGGTTGCCTTAGTAACTAATATGTATTTTCCCCTGCTTTCACGTGGGTGTCCCTGACTGGATTACAGTTTTGCCCCCTACACACGGAAAAGTTAATCTAAACTGTAGAGTGCTTCCTTTCTTCCTCCCTCCTTCGCTGACCTTTAAATGACATTTCCTGTGGCTGGCAGGGCAGATCGCTCGCTTTCTCTTTTTACTCACGTTATGGATGGAGAAAGGAAGAATCTAAACTGAGAAAGATGCCTTCAGGTAATCAGAAGGCAAAGGAAGAAGGGCTTGTCACTCTGCTTTCAGGGCTGGGGTCGCTGGGGCCGGGCTAGGGCTCTTTTCCCATGATCTGCCTACCTCCTGGAACTTTTAAAACTTCCCGGGGGCAGAGGGGGGTGTGTGCGCTGGCTGGACGTGCAGGAACTAGACGTCTTGGCTTGAAAAGCAGATGCAAAAAGGATTGTAGAAACCCAACATATGTGAGTATGCATGATCTTATATCAAGGCAAGTAAATACATGATTTAATCCCTCTTGAAACTTCTTGTTGAGAGGCTTACCAAAGCAAATTGCCCTGGGCTTTTCAGAAAGCAGTCATCTCTAACCCTGCGGGGTTGCTTTATGGAGCTCAAGTTTGACATCAATTTCCTGGTTAGCCCGTTTTATCTCCTCTTTCTGTGCCACCAGGTTAAAAGTCACTAGGATGACGGCTGTCTTGGCACCTTCAAGAGTGATGCTGTGAGGCTTTGCTGTGATGGTATTCGGGGCAACCTGGCCGTCGTCGGGGAGAAGCAGATGCCGTTTCCTACATGTTTCTAAACCATGTGCAGGCAAGGGGAGCCCATGAAATTCGTAACCTGGGTCTGGATGACATCGTGCAACAAAATGATTGGTGTGCTGCTGGTCTTTTTCCCTGCTCTGCTCCTGGAAATGGACGTGCTGCCCAGGAGTGTTGGTCGGAAGGTTCTTCTCTCTGCAGCCTCCTCACAGCGGTCGGTGGCTCGGACGGACGGGGATGTCATCATCGGGGCCCTCTTCTCTGTCCATCACCAGCCGCCAGCCGAGAAAGTGCCCGAGAGGAAGTGCGGGGAAATCCGGGAGCAGTACGGCATCCAGAGAGTCGAAGCCATGTTTCACACTTTGGATAAAATTAACGCGGACCCGGTCCTGCTACCTAACATCACCCTGGGCAGCGAGATCCGAGACTCCTGCTGGCACTCCTCCGTGGCCCTGGAGCAGAGCATCGAGTTCATACGGGACTCTCTCATCTCCATCAGGGACGACAGGGACGGAGGCACCCGCTGCATTTCCGACTCGCAGACCCAGCCCCAGACCAGAGTGAAAAAGCCCATCGCGGGGGTCATCGGCCCCGGCTCCAGCTCTGTTGCTATCCAAGTCCAAAATCTGCTCCAGCTCTTCGACATCCCCCAGATCGCTTACTCCGCCACCAGCATCGACCTGAGCGACAAAACGCTGTACAAGTACTTCCTCAGGGTGGTCCCCTCTGACACGCTGCAAGCCAGGGCCATGCTTGACATCGTCAAGCGTTACAACTGGACCTATGTCTCCGCCGTCCACACGGAAGGTGGGTATGGGGCAGCCCCGCCCGCCCGGGCCGGCCCGGGGCGCTGCGCCTGTGCCGGGTCACCCGCCGGGAACCGGGCCGGGGCTGCGGCTCCTCCCCGGGGGAGCGCCGGCCGCTGCCACCCGCGGGGACCGTGAGGAGAACGTGGAGAAACCGGGGGATGGGGTGGTGGTGGTGACGTTCCGGAGGCGCGGAGGGGTCCCCCCCGTGCGGGCAGCGGGAGGGGGGCTCGGCGGCGCAGGAGCGCCCGCGAGAGATCGGGCGTCTCCCCGGGCCCTGTCCCCATTCCCGCACAGAGTGGTTCGCATGTTTGTAAATAAAAGTTAACAGATGTGAGCAGCTGGATCTGGGACAGGCGGCCTCTCGCCTCCGGCTGGGCCGGGGCAGGTCCGTGGGGCTGGTGAGTCCGTGGGGCTGATGCGCTTGGTCGCTACCGTCGCAGGGAGTTTGACAAAACGGAATCAGGGGTCGGCAGGGACTCCAGGATTAGCTGCTGGCTTTGCTGCGTGCGAATTGATTTCCTGGGTCTGCGAACAGAGGGGAAAGAAAGCTGAAAATCCCTCCCCTGTTCAGGTAGCCCCTGCGTAGCCAGGTGCCGTGGGAAAGGGCAGATAGAGGCTCACGCAGCTTGCATGCATCTTGAGCAATAGTCAAAGCTATCACTCTGCACAATCTGTTCACAGTCAACAGGTCTTCCTAATTTTAAATATCAAAAGAAAAATAGCATTAGTAAGGTTATTTTAAAGAGGAGACATTGTTTTATAGCCAGGTTAGGTGGATCAACATAAATTGCAGCAGTAATTGCATTTGATAGAAAATAAACTCTTGTGATATTATTGTGATGTTGCTGTAGTCCAGTTGTGGTCTTCAAAATGGGATTTCTAAGTATAAAATTTCAAATCTGACCACATTAGTGCTATAGCTTCCCAACTCTTCTGTTTATCTGAGTGTATCACTTCTATGGATTTGATTTATGATTCCCTGTGCTTATTGAGCTGACTCCATACCTTTCATTCTCACAGAGATGACTAAGTAAAATGAGGTAAGAACATACACTGTGACGAAAAACATAAAAGAATTTCCAGAAAGAGTTCCATATTTACAACATTTAGAAGGGAACTGGATTGATCTAGACACCAAAACCAGAAAATGCTGCAATTTGAGGGGGCTGGGGGACAAGTGAGAGCATGAAGCAATGACCTGACATTTGCAGTTCATTTATGCCCTATTAAGATGAGAAAATGAGCTGCTAGCAAGACTCCAACATGAGCTATTAAGACTCTCTATTGTTGACAGATATGATTAGATCCTGTGGAAGGCCAGGATGACAAATAAACATGAAAGGAGTAAGTTCTTAGTTGATCTAAATAGGCATTTCTCCCTTCAAGGCACTCTGGGTTGCTCTGCTAACTCACTGTGCCTGAGGAGTTGCCTCAAGGGACTGACTGCCTCTCTATCTCACTCCTGTTAACATTAGTGGACCTTACCTCCTTTGGAAAAGACAACACCTTCCCTTCTGAAGGTTCATTTTAAAACAGTTCATTATATGCAGCAACTTCAGTCATTGCTTGTGAGAAATTTTATTTAAATACCTATTTTTATGAATGTTGCTGCTGATGAAAAATAATTGTTGCAAGATATTTTTAGACTTCTGAAGTGATACTTCTGAAAATAGGGGTAGCCCACAGGTCAACACTCTTCTTAGGAAAGGTCACAATAATTTTACAGATCATGCAGCTTGGGATTCAGATTTGCTTTTTTATTATTAATCTGTGTCTGCCATTCATTTATGGTTAAATTCAAGCCACAAAAATGTCACTGAAATTATGTAACAATCTTCAACTTTTGCACTGCTTTCCAGAATGACAAGTTATTGACCCCCACCCAATTGCTGTTGGGTAGATTCCAAAGGCTTTTTTTCCTTCTATTTAAAGTGAAATTAGTATTCATGAAAATCGGTGTAAATGGTTGCATTTCTGTTGTTTCAAATCCCATGCATTCACTGTATTGTTAAAGGTGAAATCATTTTTCACAGACAACACAAAGCCACTCTGCATAATAGTCTGTGTGAGCAGAGCTGCTCCATCCATGCTATGTTTGGAAATATGGGGATAAAGCATAGTCAGAAACTTTCCTCCTCCACAATTACTCATAGGCCTCTACACTGTCTTTATGGTGGGCTGCAAAATGTGCTGGGAGGCATTCTAGGGTATCACTGGTTGGAGAATGTCTTTAGCAAGGGCTGTGAGGAAGGGGCATGTTTCTAGAAAATGCACAGGTTGACACTGTGAAGAAGTTAATTCTTTCCCCTTCTGGGTGCTCCAGATCCAGTTTGACCCCCTTTCCAGAGCAGAAAAGCTGCTTCTTTCCCTTCTTTCCTAGCTGACCTCTGCTTCTCAGGGGGATGGACAGTGCTCAGCTCTTGTAGGCGCCCAGCCACAAGGGGATGCAGTGAGACCACTGAGCTGCACTGTGTCAGCGAGCCACACTCCTCAGTCCTCAGTGACCCAAGGCAGGGTCATGGAAACTGCCCAGAGAAATGAGCCCTTTCCCAGCCTGAACCATCCAACTCCTCTGCTTACCCTTCCTCTTCTCCTGCAGCCTCACTGAAGTTGGCTGAATACCCCAAACCAACACACAATTATAGATTTAGAGATAATCAGAAATAAATACCACACAATTTGTTGCCCAAGTTTCTTAACATGAAGCCTACGTGTTCCATGAGAATGAACATAAAGAACTCATCCATACAGGATGACGCGTTTAAGTAGTTTGCATTTGACACGGAAGTTTATTCTTCATGTGTCAATATGATAATTAATCACTGATGATGACTTTTAACTACACTCAATCTCGCCACTCTGGCACATGAAGCTGCATGGAGATATGCCAGACTTGGGGTTTTTTACACAGTGGTTTATTAGAAGTATAAACATTTCATGGGTAAAAATTTCTCAGTCAGTCAATAAAATCTGTTTTCAGAGGTCCACATAGCACATTGTTTCTTTTAGATTAAAATTGACACATAAACATCCATGTTAAAGAAGAACGAAAGGAGTTACTGTGTGTGGTTATTTTATTGTGTATTTCAGTTGAGCATAGTTACCCATGAGAGTCAGTTTTTTCCCAGAGTGGCCAACAGTCTTTAAATGCTGTAACAAATCTATGCATCTGTCAGTGTGAGGCTGTATGACCATATAGTACTTGCAAGGCATTTTCAGGGCTATTATTTTTTAAGTTTTCTTCAAAGATAATTCTGTGTTGGAGTTTTTTTGGCATGTCTACATCTCAGATTTTAGGCTTAAAAGTCATTCTTATCTTGAAATGCACATAAGTGGATGCTTAACTTTGAGCCAAAGCTTCCTATGGAAATCAAAGGCATCAAAAAGCATATGGGTTCAATCGGACACAATCCTTAGTGTGATAAGGGCAGAAGGAGCGATACTTGCTAAAGGTAACTTTCCAAGTGAGATATTCTGGTCTTTAGCCAGATAACCTGAGAGTCAGGTATTCTTCTCTACTTAGACCAGGCAGTCACTGGTGGTTTGGTAACACTGTGAAGAATTATAGGGAACACTTTCTTCCTTGCCTGGAGAAGAGCCTCTGGACTGCCTCTGGAACGCCTCTGGAACAAGACAAGAGATAGCAAGCACCACTGCTGTGCTGCTTTCATGCTGAAGACAGAGAAATTAATGGGATTGCCACCAGAAAATGCAGAAAGGTTATGAGGTTGCTGTAGGTTGCACTGATTTTCAAAACCCACAAGACACCTGCACCCTGGCTAGTGATCAGCATGAAGTCTCCCTCAAATCCCTCACTTTTAGCTGTTCCTCTTGTACATGGAGCAGAAGAGATGATGGTGTAAGTAGTCCTCAGATCACCTCAACTTCTAAATACCCTATTTCTGAATAAGCGAATAGAAATATTTAGCACCTGTATCTGGATTTCATTTCAATTATTGCCTACCTGTTAGCCTTATAAAATGTATCTGAACATTTATTTGAATGCTGTTTGCAATTTATGGACCATGCTTACACTTTATTGTACAAATACCCCTTTATAAACAAGATTTCCATTCCAACAGATTAACATGCAGATTTTGCAGAAGCAGCTTTGGAAATTGAATGATTAAGATACTTGCACCAAATTTGGACTGTTTAGAAATTAATTTTAGAGAACAGTGAGATGTTTCTGGTCTTGATTAAATTTTGTCAGATTTGTTTGCCAGGCTGTTCCTTTTTCTTGAGTATAAGGCTTAAAGTGAACTATGATGAAGCAGATGTCACAACTGTAAAGACTCTCAGATCAAAGTAGATGGTAAGTATATTATCTTCACAATGATTTTTGATAACCTGACTGCTGCGCACTATCCATCATACAGGAAAGTCATAAACATGGTTATATATGTTGGAAAGAGGATGGGAAGGAGCGAGTCCTGCACTTTATTGCAAATTTCACAAGAAATAAGTTTATTCAGTAGAACCTACTAAAGTAGTTTTAGATATGCTGGAAGATTATACTTCTGTTTAAAGATAAATGGGGCTATATTGATCAAATAGCTCAAAGGAATGATTTTCATAAAACTGTGTTTATTTTCTCAAAGGTGATTTTAACAATGGTCAATTATTAATTCTATGGTGTCACTCAATGATTAATACTTTTTGATAAAATTATTGTCAGGCAACACAATATAGAAATTCCAGTTCAAATGTTTGAAATTTTAGAGTGTACAAATGTTTCTGTAGATACCAACAATTACAAAAATGCTCTTAAAGGTTAAGGTTACGTAGTGGTATGAATTGTGCTGAGATGTGTGTTCAAAAATGCATATTTCAATCTAATTGTTTCTGTGTTTAACTTGTTTCATTAACTATCTTCAGAGGCTTTGTGACAGAAAAAAAAGGAAAGTCTTATACTGCAAGGAAAACAGAAATTAGTTTCAAAACAAGTATCCCTACATTGGATGGATTCCATTAACTGTATTAATTAGAAGGTGCTGGGAGAATAATTTTCATAGATTAATGTTGGAAAAATTATGGTTATTGACACACACTGTAGAAATCAAGAGAAATTCCTTCTTGAAAATGTATTGCTTTACATTAGTCCTAAATTCACAAATAGTATAGCTTTTTAACTACACAACTGGCAGCTGCATGAGTTATATCAGCTCAAAAGGTTCATCGAACTCCTGTGCCTGCCTTCTCAGCAATACTGCTAGGGTTCATATTTATCAGTCAGCACAATGCCTTCATTTGTGCTTTATTTTTTTATACATTATGTCCTTGCTATCAGATTTTTATGACCTACAGTCTTTGTTAACTCCTGCAGGTTTCTTGTCTCACTGAAGACTTTAAAAAATATTAAAGGACCTTAGCTTTCTCAAAAAGCTGTGTGAAAATGCCTCTAAAAAATACCTTTGAATCTTACATGGAGGTGCTTCCATTGAGGTTTCTGAGACCTAAAACAAATAGCTACATGGAGTAAAATCATATAACTGAAGTAGTGTCATGCACTGAGAAAGATTCTTTAGGGGCCTGATAATACATCAGTGAGCTGGTAACTGTAGTGAGAGACCAGAAGCATTGCACCTGCCCCATGCAGCCCAGGAAAATGCTGATCAAAGCCGTTACTAACTGGGGCTCCCTGACCCAGGCAAAGCAATACAGGGATTTCAGTTTATCTTCTGGGTGGCAGCAGTGCTTGCTGCAAAAGCCACTGTCACAGATGGCAGTAATTAACACATGGGCCTGCCGTCTCAGCTGGAGGGCCAGG
Source organism: Chamaea fasciata (assembly GCF_029207755.1). Taxonomy (NCBI): domain Eukaryota; kingdom Metazoa; phylum Chordata; class Aves; order Passeriformes; family Sylviidae; genus Chamaea; species Chamaea fasciata. The sequence goes on along the minus strand of NW_027094088.1, from coordinate 48,536,476 downwards.
AACTGTTTGGACACGATTCCACCTAAAGAAAGTGTCTTTTCACCCATGGGTATCTAAGGAATGCTAAGGGTTATCACCAGAGATGGCTGGGGAGAGGCATGCAAGGGACAATTGCCATCCAGTGCACGACAAGCTCAGGTTTGCAGTCTAATTTTTCAATAGTGTTTTCTCAAACGTTATTATTACTATCAATGTACATCTTAAAGAACAATTTCTAAATCTGGTTTGCCAGCAGAAGGTTGGCTATTGAGAAAGAGGCTGAATATGAAAAGAAACAAGAGCGGGACAGAGCATATTTCCACAGTTCCAGTCTGTAGGAAGTTCCCAAGTCCTAGCACTAGCAGCCACCAGTGAACATTTCCTTTAGGAGTCTGTCCAATCCCATTCTGTATCGTTTATACTTTGGTCTCTAGAGTATCACAGAATCACAGAATGGTTAAGGTTGTGACAGACCACTGGAGGTCATCTAATCCAGCCTCCCTGCTCAAGCAGGGTACACTAAAGCATCTTACTCATCTAGATGGCTTTTGTATATCTCCTGGGGAGGAGATTCCACAATCTTTTAGGTCAGCCTGTCCCAGTGCTCAGTAACACAGAAAAGAAGTTTTCCCTCAATCTTATAAATTAATTGTATCTTGTGTGAAGGAATGTTTCCTTCAAACTATTCTCTGATAACTGCATTGCCTTCAGAAGTTCATACAAAACTATTCATCATTTGTTAATCCTGATCATTATTCCCTTCTTCTAATTCCAATATGAAATGTGGGCAAGCAGAGCTACATTCAGTATTCAGGGTGTGGTGCACCATGGTTAAACACTCTTGTGAGGTGACAATTTCGGTATTGCTCTCAGACCTTTCCTGATAAACTTCCAGTCATTACTTTTATAATTGCCACCATTCACTGAATGGATGTTGTCAGAAAATACCTTAAAATTACCACAAAATCTTCTTAAACGGTAAGGCTTATTTCAGAGGCCATTACACATGGGGTTTTCCTCATGTGTTACCCCTACTTTATTAAGACAAATTTTATTTGCTACACTTTGGTTCCTATCTATTAGCCAATTATTAATCCAGGACTTTCTGTTATATCCCATATTACCTCTATTTTTGTCAAAGACTTTAATAAGAGACCTCATCAAAAACTTTCTTAAGTCGTAAGTACTCTATAGTGATTGTATTACTCAGATGGTTACCTGCTCCAAAAAAGAAGTCTAATTAGCTTCTGAGATATGTGGGTGTTTTATTTTTTTTGAAAGTTATGTTAGTTTTTTCCTGATATGGCATATTTATTTACTTGAACCATAACACTGTTTTGTTGTTGTTCCTATCAATTAGCTTTGTGAAGAAATACCTAAAGTCTGCAGAAAATTCATGTCTGTTGTTCACTGGATTACCCTCTATGCCTCTCTACTCTCCATAAATTCAGTTAAAAATGAAAACTGATATGTGAAAATATAAAATAGCTTTTTCTACTTTACTGCTTGTTTTTGTGCTAAGGCCCCTGTACCTGGTGTTAACATGCCACAATAGAAAATTAGCTGGTATTGGAAATTTGTTGAAGTACACCTTATGAATTTGGATTTGTTCTAAAATACATTCTATTGACACTCAGAGACAATGGTTCATTTCTCTCCTGCATAAGGAATGACCATTGTGTGAGATCTGTCCTATCTGCCTTCACAGACAGTGCAGACTGAGAGAATTAATTTAACTTTTATGCCGAGGTTTTATCTTCCCTGAGTGCTCTCTTTATGTAATTGGTTATCATTGAATATCAGGCTAGTTTCCCATTTCTTGACTATTTGAAGAATGGTGGGTTATTAGATTCTATGCTTTATGTCTCAGAATTACTTCATCTTGTGATTTGTGGTTTTATATTTCAATATTCAAAGTATACTCTGTTTACTTTCCCTCATTAGGACACAACCTTGACTTTTCGAAGTATTTCTTTTATTTATATTTATTTTGTTTTGTTTATTTTAATAGCATTATGAAATTTACTTTTTTGCTTTTTCATGCCAGCCTTTTTGATCCTTTTGAATCCTTCGCTCTCAGCCTCTCATGTATTCCTGACCAGTGTTCATGGAATTTGTTCATGTTTCATTCTTTTGGCTACTCCTTTTAATATCCTTGAAATTAGCTTTGTCATTTTGATATATTTTATTTTGCTTTGAATTAAATATTATTTTACTATTTTTTGTTTTGTTTTGTTTTACATGCAGCTTTTTTCTGTCCAAATATCACTAAAGTATAGTCACAATTGTAGACTACTTTTTGGATAGTTAGGTATTAACAATTTGTATATGGCTTAAGACTAAATCAAGAGTTGTTTCATTGTTTGTGAGTTCAATGAGCAAATGAGTAACACATGAAACACGTGTGAAAAAGAAATTCAATGCACAGTACGTAAGATTTGCCTTCATTTTCCATTATGCAATCTACCTACAAGACAGAGTATCTTAATAACATTTTGTGACATGGGCGCTATGCATCACAAGCTGTTTCCTCTTCTGCTGAGCCATTGCCCAAGTGGCTTGTGTCTATCAAAAACCAATGTGACAGATACTTCATTTTACTGACAAGTCATATTATTTGTTCTGTAGAATCACGGTCCTTTGTTCAAACAATTTTCACTCATAATCTCGCTTGAATATTTTTATAAACAAATGAATTTCTTAAAGGATATTTGGATTATGTTAACAGCCATCAATGATTTATAAGTCTCTTGAAAATTTGACAGTGATATTTTAGGCATGGGTATTTGGCAGTTCTGGTAGACAAAGCAGAGAAGGTCATGTCCCCTGCTGGTGCAAGTGTAGCAATAAGGCTTCTATCAAATGCTCATTGAAGTTAATTGGTGGCCCTCTGTTGAGTCCAGTGGATCCTAAATGGGGCTCAGCACGGCCATCAGGTATTGTCTTTTCAGGTCATTGAGCTGGCTCAGAAAGCCATAAAAATCTACAGGGATTGTGAATCTCACATTTAGGTGTATGCCACAGTTAATTGGAAGTAGTGCAAAACTGTGCTAAAACAAAACTATGTTTGTTGGATTTGCATAGATATTAGAGGATATTCAGATACGTAACTTTTTCCTTCCAACTAGAAGGAGGCTGAATCTAGTTCTTCCCATTCAAGTACCCCAGTGAATTTAACACTTGCTTCTCTTTGCAAAATGTTTGAGGAACAAACAAACTTTCATTTTTTTAAATGCAGTTGTTTCACTAGCAATATTCATCCTTATTCATCTGCGGATACAGATGGGTTTGTACAAGCTAGTAATTTCCCAGACATTTAATCAAACAAAACTCATCCTGGAAAACAGCAGTGAGAACCAGACATGAATATTGCTGAAATGACAACTATTGGAAATCTGAAGAAGTGTTCATAAATACTCTCTTGAAATGTTTGGCCAAGCTCCATTGAACATTGAATATCTTTTCCTAGGTGGAGTGGAATATAAAAGACAAATTTGCAATTAACTGTCAGGAAGTGATAAAACCTTTGAAGCTTGTATATAAGCCTTTCTTACCCATGTGGTGTTGTGGAAAGGCTTCAGCAAATGGAAATTTGACGTGTAGAAGTTCGTGTTGGATATTGAAATTGGTGATCCTCCTAATGAGAATGTATTTCCCTAGCTGCAAGTTCCACATGAGTAGATCTCAGTCTCTTGCCAAAACAGCAAATATGTGAAACTGAATATTGGTAGTACTATTAAGAAATGCTGTTTTATGAGCACTGGAAAAATTATAGGATTATTTGAGAGACTGGAAAGTAAAAATCCACTCCTATTGAACTATTCAGAAAAGGTTACAGTAGCAGGCTGGCAGCATTCTTTTGGAGGATGCCCTTGTTTTCCAGGCCATATTTCCTGAGAGGATAAATCCATTCAGCATCAGATTAAAAACTTTACAGCTACCAGCTATATGAACAAAGTGCTGAGCTGGGACAGCTGCTCCACTGGAACAAATGTGTTGAAGATTTTGAGACGGGGGATGGAGCCAGATGGCAGCCCTGACAGCAGCCCTGGCAGACTGGGTGTCACTTAGTCCATTCTTGTTCCCTTCCACCCTCAAGGCACCACAATTGTAGCTCTCAGGTGTCACTGCATTTCCTGTTTAATAGGCTTAACCTTCCTCATCCAGGTGGATACCTGCACAACTTCAAATCACTCTTTGTCCACTGTCAAGTTAGACCAGAACACCAACATCTGACAGCTCAGTCTGGGCATACTAAGTGACATGGTGCCAGTGTGTGTCACCTAGAGGCAGAATTCCTTCCCTTCCCACATAGTCCCGACCTGGAAATTACATTATGACTGGAAGGTTCTCCAGGAGTTTCTTATGGATTTGTCACCAAACTCAGAAAGAGATAAATAATACTCCATTAAACATATTCCCCTAACCATGCCTTAGTCGTGTTCTTCAGTGTTGGCATCCTGAAAAAGGGTAGGATAAAGATGTAGTAAAAGTGGCATTGAGATAGTAATGTGCAAAACTGATGCTGTGAAGTTGAGTGAATCAACAAATATTGATTTCAATATTTTATAGGACAGCCAAAAATGGACAGTATTGAGTTATGCCAAAAATATAAACACAAAAGACAAATGAGCTATGCCAGACAGCTCTGGCTACCAAGGCAGCAATCCCCAGAATAATAGTAAGATGGTGATGCAGACTTCAGCTGACAAAAAAATTGTAATTAAATTAAAACCAATCAGTGTGATGCTGTGAAGAATAGATCTTCTCAAACAAACCTGATTTTATTCCCTGATGAAAATGCAAACTTGGCAGTTACAGATTGAAAGTGCAGATCAAGTATCTTAGATTTCTTTTCAGGCACTGAATCAGTATTACAGAATATTTTTGTTAAAAGAGCACTGCGCAATGTCAGAAAAACAGATGTCCCATAAATTCAAACTCAGCACACTGATCTCAGCAAGTAAAGGGTAACCATCAAGTGCAGCTTATGTAGGAGAATTGTGTCCTTGAAAGAAGTCCTAATAGAGGAACTATATATAAAAAAAATTCCCAACTCAAAAGCTAATGTCATCCTTGAGGAAGTGGGAACTTCACCTCAATCTAAGGATTATTATTTTTAATTTTGGTATTTGTTCAGTTCTGTTGTCAACTTTTAAAAATCAATATTAAAATATTGTAAAGAGATAGGGATAAAACTCTGAATTATTTGAGAACTGGAAAAAAGTGCTTAACAGCAGGAATCCAAACCAGCTTAATCTGTCTGGTTTTTCAAAAGGAGATGCAGTTTTATGTGTCAAAAATGCTCCATTTCCTCTAAGCAAACAAAACTGGTAGGAACCACAGGGCTCTGCATCCTAACAGTTAAATGCAAAACAAGTCCTGACTGCTGGCAAGCCAACAAATTCCAATTAGAAAAAAGACCAATGTTTTTCCTTGTTCTGGTGATTAATCACTGAGATAAATGACTGAGGAAAGGTCAAACTTTTGATGTTTTGTAATCAAAATTTGCTGCAGATATTCCAGAACAGTTTTATTTGAAATTCATCTCACTGGACACAGCACAGCTGGATCTGGAGCAAATGTATGGGCTGGAATTTGTTTTGCGGTAGTGGCCAGATAATGAGAGCTGGCAATTCTTTTGTCATTAAATCTTGTTCATTTGTGAATAGTTTACCTTATGTTAGGAGGCAAGAAAAATGTTTTATGTAAAAAGTAGCTTAATATTTTGATTATTCAGCTGCCTAGGACCATCCAAAGTATCCTGTGCTATGGATACTTATTGTAGAGGAAGAGAAACTCAGGACAAAATAATCCCATCAGTCAAATTCAGCCCGCTGTTTCAGTTTATATGCAGTATTTAAAGTCAGTATTTGTCCTCTCATCAGCAGTTCGTGCCTGTAATGCATTTTGCCCTTAGACTACAGAACCCCAGTTCCTACTGGTTTTGTTTGCTTGGGGGAAATTTCCATTTCCATGTGGAATTTGTACTTCACTTATTCTCTTACTTGTGACATAGATGTTGGCCCCTGTGACTGAAGAAACAGCAAGTTTTCTAAAAAGATGCAATGACATTTTCCAGTGGTCTCACTAATTAGAATACTGCTTTGTACCTAAAATGATTTCATTCATGTGACAGCCCATGCAAAGTAAATGAATTAAAAAAAAACCACTTTGAAAGAAAACAAGAACTTGATAGCTAGGTTAATTAACATTTTTACCCAGCAGATTTTCTAGAAATTAATTCAGTGCTGAATTTCTGATTTCAATTTCAACAGATATCATATGGACATCAATATTTTCTGGTTGTTTCAGATCCCATACAATATGTTATAACACAATCCCTTCATGCAATGAACATCTTAATGTCCTTTTACAAGGCAACTTAGAGTATAGCCATGTTTGTAATATCCTTTATCCTTGTCATGTCTATTTCTGACTTTTCTACTGAGTCCAAATATATGTGAAATAATGCATTCCACCTTTGTCACAGGTCTGTTGTTGTCTGTGAAGTGAGAAACAGGGATGCACTGGTACCATGAATATCCGGAGTCACATAACTAATTTTTATAGTTCATATCCTGAGGACATATGAATAATAAAGTTGTCTTCCAAGTTCTGGTAAAACATCTGTATTCAGAGCTATGGTTTGGCTTTTATGAAGTCAAAAGCTACTGACTGAAATTTAGCCTTGGTGATGCTATGTGATGATCCTGTAAGGTACAGAATGCTTTCGCTTGATCTCTAATGGCAAGTGAATGCTATCTTAACCTTAGGCACTTGGTTCTTGGAGGGCAAGAACTAACCACACACTTATACAATACAGTTTCTGGGGGTAGATGGCATCACAGCATGCCCAGTGCCTCACAAGATGAGGCTGGGTGTGCCTATCTCACTTGAAGACAGGCCTTTTACTGATAAAGCAGACATTTATAAGCCTTTTAAGGGACTTTGTAGTGGGTTAGTCTAGGGGGAAACCAAAGAGCCCTAGAACTGTGCATATCAAGGGATTATGAAAATTGGCGAGTGGGTTAAATAAAGACAGGCTGCAACCCACTGGAGAAAAAGGGCAGGATTTTGGATGTGCTGTTTTGAAGTGACAGGCAAAGGTAGTCGCTGCTGTCTTTCTTGATTTTAAGTGGACTGCTGAAATAACTGATTAGGTTGGCTTTCTAATGTGTAATTATTTCTAATTTTATGAATAGAAGATCAAGGTAAGTAGGCAGGTAACTGAACATTGAAACTTAATTGTACTTACCCATGTTAAAACTATGATTAATTTTTTAGTATTTTGTGTGTTTTGCTCTAATTACTCATTTGCTATGCTGGATTACACTATGGTAAATGTCACTAGGATTTTTTCCTCTCTCTTTTATAATGAATAATCTTAAAGTGCTAATTTGTATGTTCTTAAATTCTCAAGTTTAGGCAGCTCTTTTATCATAATACATGCAGGAAAATGCACAAAGCAGCAGAAGAAAGAAACTACTTCTGTGTCTCTGTCACACAAAGACTTCTGAGGTAAAAGGCTATCAGCTTTTCTGGTGTTGCCAGGCTTCTTACACTTCTACAAACTAACTCCCAAGGATGCTGTCTTAACTTGTCTAGCCTCTAACAAATGCTAATTTAAAATTTGGAACACACAATGTTTTGTGAAACAGAAATTTTTAAAAAATACATAGATCATATTTAGAACAAGCACTACCTGTGCTTAATTTCTTAGTAGGCAGGTTTCATTTTCTAACAAGCAGCATGCAGAAGACAACTGGAAGCTAGCATGAAAGGGCACTGCCTTGTTTTGGGGGGAAATTTGTTGATATGATAGGATTTTTATTGAATCATTTGCTTTTGCTGAATCAGCACCTTAGAAAATGGGAAATATCCTATAGGAATCTTCTAACTGTCTCTGCCTCTGACTCCAAGTCTCATCATCCCATCCCATAATAATCATAGCCTGTACCTTTCTGTATCTTGCCTTCTAGTTTTTCCTACAGCTCCCTCTCCCAGGCCTGGATCTCAGAATTTATATTGATACTTAGAACAGTCTCTAAAAGTCTCAGTTGACTTTTCATAGCTTTTAGAAGGTAGTACTTTCTGGAAAAGCACACAAGTACTGCAAAATCACTCATCTTCAGTGCTGTCCTTTTCATGTTTTTAACATGATCCACCAGATTCTTGGAGTTTGGAAAACTAGGCATAAGCATCTCTGAACCACACAGAATGTATGATCATGCCCTCAGTCAATAGCAAGTGAATTTTCTTTAGATTGAAGAAAAATAAATTCCTGAGCTGACCTGCAAGCTTATTTTTCAGACAGGCAAAGAATTTGAAAAAAAGCTTTGTAGTCATTACAATTCAATTATAATTGACTTTCCCCCTCCCTCTAGATTATTCTAAAATAAGAATAAGGTTAACTTTCAGTTTGATTTCATTAATGTCCATTGAAGATTTGCCACTGATTTCTGTAGGAAGAAGTTTGGTTTTAATTATTATACAATTTCAAGGCAAATATGTATGCATATAAGCAAAATGTACATGTATATGAGGAAAGAGGGTTATAAAACATGGAACCTGTGGGAAAGTCTGTACATTTTACAAATAGAAACAATATTTTTTCAGTTTGCTTTATTTTTGTGTAGAAAGATTTCAGGGATACATTCTAAAAGTGTAAATCTCAATAAGGAATTGCTCCACGGTAATGTACATTAGATTTTCAATCTCAGGGAAATTTTATGCTGCCACTAATGATCTTTGTGGTGACAAAGGCCACTGTTACTTAGAATAAAGGGAAAAGGGTGTTCTCTATACTGTAGTCAGGAGCACCAACAAGCATAAGCATACATTTTAATAGAAAGAGGTCATGGGTGGAGCACACCTGCAAGCACAGATGCTTTACCCTTAATTTTTGCAACTTTGATTTTACTCAGAGCATTTAAGTTCTGTATGTAGCAAGAAGTTCTGCTCACTGCCAACGAGGAGTAGACCCAGTGGAAAAGAGGGATCTAAATATGTGTCACAGCTAAATGAAGAGAACAAAACAAAACAAGAAATGTTTTACCTTAAGCCTAACGTCCCTTGCAGTGGTGATTGGCTGCACCCTGGCTGTAGGCATAAGTGATTAATTCATGAATTTATTATGGAAAAGTGCTTTGGACAACTGGAATCATTTAAACATTAAGAAAATGTTCTCCGGGGCAATCTTAAGAGCCAAGGAAGGACGCATGAGGTCCTTGTGGGTTCTTATTATAAATATTATTTCACTGATCACACTAACTGAAGAGGTTCTGGATCAACTTTTCCCTGAGAAGATTAGAATACTATTCTTTGAAGCATTACTGTCAAATGTGACACTGTTGTATTTTGCAAGAACTATTTCTGTGTCTGTTTTTCCAAGTGGAGGATTGACCCTGACCAGTGGTCAACCACCCACACAGCCTCTCGCTCACTCCTCTCCACTCTGTACCAAGGGGACAAGGAGGGAAAATAGCTAGAACAAGAGTGAATCCAAATAGCTGCAAATCCAAAACACAGCCCCATGCAGGCTGGGATAAAGAAAGTTCACTCCATTGCAGTCCAGCTCAAGAAACACCTTATTCAGTGACTAAGCCACTCTCCTGTGTGAGAGATGTATTTTCTAACTCTCTCCTGTTGAAATTGAAGCTATACTGCCTACTTCTCTGATGCGTGCTCTAAAAGCTGAACTGCTTTATTTGAACTTATATGTCTGCAGAGGCTTCTTTGAGTTTGTAACATCACACTGAAACCTTCACAACTAATACCTTAGAGATAATGGCATTAGCATTTCAAAATCTAGCCACTCAAGGACTTAAAAGTGTAAAATTATTTAATCTCGATTTACAGCCTAGAGCACTCTTATGGACAATTCCTATGTTGCATGCTTTGTACCTAAGTAGCCTGGATACCTGTGTAACCAACTCTACTGATGAGATACAGAAATATATTACAGATAAATGACATTTCATACACCTCTGTTTGAAAGTATCTCCATTTTTTTGAAGATGTTTCTAAGTGTTTTAGAAGTTGTGTTGTTATGAGAACTTCAACTGTTTTGAAATAGGAGACATAATTTAGGAATGCAAGGTAGAGACAGAGGTCTAGCCTAAGCGCCACTTGAGCAGAAGTTTCCCAAGACAAAGTTCAACTTAAAAATCACACAATTCTCCAAACATTTTCTTCAAGGACTCCTTACACTGTATAATTGTATGTGTGCACTTAACCCACTTTGAAATCCAGCCTGGTAAGTTCCTTTATATCAATAGCTCTCTTGAAATGTTGTTCTAGAATTTAATTCCTTCTAGAATTAAAAGTTGCATAATGCTTTACTTTTGGATGGTGTTTTGGAGTTTGTTTATTTGTTTGCTTGTTTATCTGTTTTTTTTTGATCTGAGAAGGAGGCTCAGATAAAAGGCTCAGAGCCTTATATAGCTCAAATTCACATCTTCCGGTCTTTCATGATCTTGATGGCTACTCTTTGAGATTGCACCATTTTTCTGTTATTGTGTAATGCTGGATATCAGTGCAGAAGCAGTCGTAATACTGTGAAATAGTTAAGTGGTACTATTACTATAGTACCATACTTATTTACATAACTAAACCCCAATTCTATTGCTTTTTTAGCCACAGAATTACCTTTAGTGCTTATCTATTATAATTACCAAGTCAGTAATTGCATCCCATGATGGACTCCAAGATCCCATATGTGCAGCATATTTAGTTCCCAAAAGTTTAAATTTATGTATGTGTTTTACTGGGTATTTCTTTGTCTTTGTCCAGTTTACTGATTAACCTAGATCAGGCTGCATTGGTAACTTGTCTCCCAATCTTTCTGCCATTTGCAAATGTTATTGGTAATGCTTTTGTATTTTTGTTTTTCCAGGTCACTGATTAATGTTAACTTGTAAAATCTAAGGACAGATCCTTATGGGACACAATAAAGAGACACCCAATCAGTTAGTGTTCCTTTGCTGCAAGTGTATGTTGAAACCTACCAGCCAGACTTTAATCTATTTTATGTCTGCAGTACTGATTCTTATCATTCCAGGTTCATAGACAAAATGTCATGCAAAATGAAGGTAGATGTCCTTCGGAAATTGAATAATATTGCATTGACTATATTACTCTTGATAACCAAGACTATAAATTCAGTTATAAGAGATGATTTGGATAACTGAATTGGAAACACCTAGTTTCCACATACACATAATGGTTGGCAACCCTTACATTGCCCCATTCCCTTAATTTTTTTTTGTGCACAAATTCCATGTCAGCTGACAGAATAACCCATTATTGTGTCCAAGATGGATGTCAGGCTGACTGACCTGTAAGTACTCAGGTTAACTCACTTATCCTTTTAAATATTGCACAACACTGCCTTTGTTGCACACCTCTGGCACTTCACAACTTCCAACAGCTACTGAAAATAGTTTCTAGTAGTTCAGAGGCTCATCAGCAACTTCTATCAGAAGTTATCTGAACACATCCATTTAAAAATGCCTGCCTTTTGGAGATGCCACTTGATTTCCTTCTGAGTTGGGAAGGGACATTACCATTCATCATCACCATCAACACCGTCACCATCTTCTGGTATGTATACGCTATCTGTCTCTTTCCCAAAATACAGAAAATAAAAACTTATTAAAAGATTCTTTCTGTTCTGCAGAATCCCTTCTAGCGCTGATCCATCACCATTGTCTCTTTTTTCTTTCTTTTCCAAAGTTCCCAGCTTCCAAAGCTTGTCTTTCTAAACCTCTTACCTTTTGGACTGCAATATCACCTACCAAATGGCATAATTTCATTTTTTTCCTTGAGAGGAAGGCCAGTTCAGATCTAAGCAAAGAAAGTGACTGGGAGGAATTACTGGGAGAGGCAGAGGAAGGCCCAGCTCTGCTGCCCAGTTTTAGGATCCACATTTTAGGATCTGCCAGGAGCAACCAACCTGCTGCCTCAAAGCTTTCACCTGTCCCTAAATCCCAGGGCGCCTCCTGCCATCTGATAATGCTTTTGACTAACTTTGAGTCGGCTCCAGTTACAGAGCTCCCTGCGTAGCAGATGGCTGGTGGTGCTGTGTGTTCAGAAGATGGAAAATCTATAATGGTGTTGCTCAGAGAGATTGCCCAGTCAACATTTGGCCACTTGAGTCATTGTTGTGCCTTTAGTTGTTCCTGCACTTGGGTTTTGCATTGAAGAAGCAATGGTATTTTATTTCTTGAGGATGGTAAGCACAGCAGTTTTTTCAGGGGAAGTGTCTATTCTAAGTGTAGTGTTCTGACACAACTCTATGAGAAAAGAAAGAAAAAATGGTCATTTGTGGCTAAAAAAACCAACTTCACAGCACCCCATTGGTAAGAGACAAAACCAGCTCATCTGTCTCTTGCTCTGTATACATACATGAACATACAGAAGTGCTTCAGATGTTTTTCATTGATACTTTGTTTTATGCTTATCAACCTCTGTTAATATAAATACCCACTCAGAATAAAATATTGCTTAGGAAGGGAGGAAAAGCCCCTACTACCCCACTCAAATTAAGTCATCAAGAAAAAGTAGTTTGCAGAGATCTCAAGAAATGTTAAGAAAACAAGAATGCCTTTGCATTTTCTTCAGATTTGTTACATTAAGATTGCAGGCATCATGTCAGATGAGCAGCAGTGCTTATGAGACTGCATTTATCAAGTGCTAAGAAGAGGATGAAGCAAAATTGAAATTCCATTACAATCTTATTCTTTGTTAAAAGAAAAGTGTTAAATTTTGCACTAATTCATTTTGACAGATGATATTCTGACAGAACTGAAATCTATAACAAAATGTGACTAAAGTGGATACAATTCAGGAAATGATGTTTCATTTTTTTCACCTAGCACTATGATGTCAATGTAACACATAATTCAGATTTGGATTTCTTTTGTCTTAAATCCATTTATCTTTGATCATCAATACTTTTTGTTGTAGGCAGACATGTACTTACAAAAATACCAAAATCAGTAGCTTCTTACATTGTAAGAACAATGAAGTAATTAGTCTGATTAATATTGCCAAGAAAAACTGTCTCATCTAACCTCTATTGCCAGGCAATGTGTGTGATAAATTTTAAAGTATGATTCTTTTAATGGCTTTTTCTGTCTCAGGTTGGATTTTTTTATTGGAAATGCAAACATTATTATAACTGCTGATGAGACTTAACAGAATATCAAGTGCTATAGGGGGAACTCTTGCAAGTCACTTTTCTATAAAACTTCAATTACATCTCTCTTTGGGGTGTAGGGTTGAAAGCAAGGCTGATACTGAGTGTTCGGACAAGATATTGCAGGGGTTTTTCAGATATAGTTTTTACTCTTGATTGTTTGCTGGTAATTGAGATAAACTTTAATCTTTGGCTGAGAAGTGCCAAGGGAAACTCATCACACCAGGATTTTAGTCCAGATAAAGCCCCTGCTGTTCCTGAGCTTTTCTTTGGATGTTACAGTGAGGCTTCTCTAATGCTGAGTGAGTGAAAGTGGTTACAAGGAAATCATCAACCACAACTATTCTAGCAAGCAGTACAGGCACAAAGCTGCCAGACCACTGCACTACTTCAGAGGTCAATTAAGGCTTACCTGAAGAGAGGTGATTCTCCCCAGGCAGGTGTACTCATAGTGTGCCACCCAACTTGGTCCCAGCATCACTGAGAACCTAGCTACTACTCAGTTGTTTTTCTGAGGGTGTTCGCTTTCCCCCCAAAACTGAATAATGAAAAAAATCTTGGTGAAAAGAGAGGACAAAAAAGGATAATCAGATACAGTTCCTTTGGCTGCAAACTGCAAGGCAATGAATTATTTCAGAAGATTCCTGTATGTTAATTCAGCAAATAAAGTTTGCCTGTTTTTCCTTTGTTAAATAATTGCAGTAAAGTGTCAGACAATGTATTAAAAGTACTATCTTTAGATATCATCTTTAAATAAGAAGTTAAACTTACCCCTAGCAGAGTCTGGTGGTTTACATTTTTTATCAGATCGTATTTTGTTTCCTCTCTAATCTCTTCATTTTGTTTTTAGCATATCTGATTAGTTTGATATGCCCACTTTGTTAGCTAAGGAACATGCAGAAAGACAGTTTGGAAATACTGTCATTCTATACTGTGAGAATTCTCAGAGGCATTGTATAACCCTGAAATCCTCATTTTTTTTTCAGCAGTCATTTGCTTGAGCCTCTGTTTTTGAAAAATTAAATCAATAGATATTCAGACCAGATAAATTTAGACTTTCTTAAGGGGGCACCATGGAAATGTTTGTTTTCAATTTAATAAGAGCTTGAAATTTCTCAGAAAGCAATAACCTAAGATTAGGGCAGACAAACTACTAAAGTAAAAATGGAAGTCCTTATGCAAAAATACTATGCCAGTAGTCATCAGCCTTTATTATTGTTATAAAGTGAAGCCTTTTCACAGAATCACAGAATATTCACAGAGTTGGAAGGCACCCACAAGGATTGAGTCCAGCTTTTAAGTCAATGGCCCATACAGGGGTCAGAAAAATGAATACATTTCATTTTTAGATATATCTTGATGAAGTGATTTCAGCTGACTTTTAGCAGACTTCAAAAGCTTTTTGCAGGGCCGTTTGTCTTTTCTGATTCTTTGGTAATCTTGCCTTGGCTCTTTGGCTCATAAATAAGGACTTCAGTAACAATTTCTGGGGTTTTCTTATACTGTTCTTAGATTTTTCCACTCTGTACATTGAGAGTTCTTTTAATTAATCTCAAAAGATAATTGGTTTATCTCTCAGATTCCCAAAAGCCTACAAATGGATTTTGTCAACTATGCCTTTGTGTTTTTAAACGTGGCCCTGCTGTATCTGCTAGAAAAACAGTCCCCTTGCATCTGTACAGGCAACAGGCACCCAAGGAATAGACAGAGGAATATTGGAACCAAGAGAAGAAAAAGTGAGAAGACAAGTGCTACTGATATTTATTAAAATCTCCAAACTTACACAACCTTCATCCTTTCACCTCCATCTGCATCAAGTTGCAACAGCATTTTTAAAATTATCAGAAATATAACCCCCAAATCCTTCTTCTGTTTTTTGCCCTTGTATATGCATGTAACCCCAGATTCAATAAGTTAAATCTGCATCCTCAAAACAGTAGTTTTTTTGTCCTCACTCTGTCATTTAACATGCCTTCCAACAGCTTATAAATAGTCAAGTTATCAAAGCTGAAAACTGAGGTCTGCCTAATGCGTCTCCTTCCCATAGTATGTTAATATGCATAACCATATGCTTTTCTGATTATATTAAAACCTGGACAGATGTATAGGATAAGATTGTAGTTCATTTGGAAATACCATAGCAATGTGAGACATGTTTTTGAGGAAAAGCTAATCTTAGACACAAGATCGCGTACACATAAAATACGAAACCCCGATTGTTGTTATATAGGAGGAAGGACTACAGAAAAGTCTAGAAAATGTAGTTCAAGTTATTACAAATTCTGTCGATACTTTTGAGGTTTGCTGTTGCTAATGATTTTGCAGGAAAGGGCTTGCTCATTGTTGTGCCAGTAATTCCTGTCTTCAGGCTGACATTTCAAGAGCAGCCTTCTGCATTTGTACCCACCCTCCCAGATGCATCAAAAACACATTCACACCCTCCCCTCAGCCCCCTGTGCCCAGGAAGGGGCCTCAGTGACAGTGAGAAAGAGGCCATTGGGTTACTCAAACAAGCAGCCCATACCGTCTTTGGTGGGCACCTTTCTCTCTCCATATGGGAGAGCAACAGCTTGGAATGAGTTGCAATGCATTGCTCATGGAATTGGCACATATTGCATATGTGCAGGAGTTTCTTACCACCTTATTCCTCTGGGTAAACATCTCAGAGCAGTTTAAACTGAAGGAAACAGGCTGAAACTTGTGACAACAATTTGTGTGTGGTTTTAGACGGACAGTCTCTTCTCCCTCCCTTCCCCACTGATGTTTTATCTGTGCAATCAGAAAGTCTTGGGCTGGATCCTGATGATACCAAAGGAAATGAACAGTGTCTAAGTTCAATATTACCTTCTGAGGTTCGAACAGTCTTAAAGGAGACAGAGAAAAATTTGCATGCAGACCATATTTTAAACAAAATCACTGTTCATGATTTTTTAACATATAGATAGTGAAAAATATGCCAACTTTTTAGAAACAGAGAAACGCTGCTGACAAGGATACAGCTTAAAGCATTCTGTACCTTCTAGGGGAATCCCTATCATGTAAGTGGGATCTACCCAGTCCTTGAGCATCTCTGCTGTCATGTAGTGCAGATTCACAGATGCCCCAAAGTTCCCTATTCCATGGAGCTGTGGCTTTGTTTCTCTACACCATTACATACAAAAACATCACTCTTTTAATCCAATTTAATCATAGAGTCTAGCAGGAAAGTGCTCTTCAAAATAGGGTAAGGCAAACCTCATTTCATTAACGGTGCCCTGTAAGGTCACAGTATCATGATCAGTTTCTCAAAAGATAAGTGCATGCAAACCATACAAACAATTCAACTGCATGAAAAAGAAAGAAAACATTTAAAATTAATAAAAGGGACATATCAGTGCCATCAAAAGTAGCATGTGACATGTATATCTCTTAGCTGCATCCTAAGAAGAATCATTATTTTCTTTCCACAATAGCAGGGGAAGCATCAATATTTTCTATTCTATTTTGATGAAATAGTTCTGTACTAACAATCATCAAATCTAACAAATATTATGGAGGAGAGGAGATTATGTGAGACTTCTATAAAAGACTAACAGATCTTATTTTAAGTTCCAGAAATGCTTTGTTGGACAGAGAGTTTGTGTGAAACCACAATGATATACAGAATTTGCAATGGCCTTTGCACTGCTGACTTTTTTTTCTCTAACACCTATTTTTCTTCTCCATCTATTTAACATTTTTATGAATCTTTAATGAGCTTGCTGTCATAAAGACCCTCTCTGTTCTTTTGGTTTTCTTATCTTTTCTTTTAACACTTGGTCAACTTAACACCTCTGCTTAATACCAATTTTAGTTACTGAAGGTTAGTGGTAATTACTTTAATTTGAAGAGAAAGTGAACTTCTTTTTTCTGAAAAAAAAAAAAAAGGAAAGAAAGGAACAAAGAAAGAAATTATAAAATGCCCAATATAATAGAAACTGAAAAATTGTTTACTTTTTGGTCTCATATGTGTTTTGCTATCAGCACCTATTCACTCATTTATATATGGATTAGATACGAGAAGTCAATGATATTTGGCCTGAAAATTTTCTATACATCTGAAAAATTCAGTATCTTGTCACTCATTGTTGCTTACATCTTGTCACAGAACATTATGTCATTTCATACCAGAGGCATGTTAGTCATATCAGGTTATAAAATTCCAAAATAGAATTTGTAGTGTCTTGCACTAAGAGAAAGAAGTAGGAAAAGCAGAAGGAAGGTGGCGGAGAGAAAGAAAAAAGTGACAGACAGAAGATTAAGTAGAAAGATATTCACCACCCTAGTGGATCCAGCAGTGTCCCTCTTCTTCTGGTCCTCTTGGTGGTGGGGGTCCCACGAAACATACAGTACATTCAGGTATCAGTGGGAACATGCCAAGCACCTCTGCACTGTGGAGTTTTACACTGTCTTTTGCAACACACTGTGGGTCTGTGGAAAGCCTTAGGATGAGTCTGGGGAGTGCTTCTGGGGTCTTTGATGGTTTATGACCCTTTTTAAAACAAGTCACCTGCCTCTCATGCAAATGTCCTGTGTGAATGTGACATTCCCAATGGTTGGAGGAGATTTACAACTGAGCCAGTTTGTCTCTGCAGGGTCTGCTTCTCATCTGGCTTGTAGCCTCTGGTGATTGGTGTTCAACCCCTCTGTACCAGAGGTTTTGCCATCATACACACAAAAACTGTTTTCCTCCCCCTTGGCTGGCAGGGAGAGTGTGCAAACCTGGCCTCAGCAAATGAGTCTGTGAACTATGGCCTCCCTGCCCCAAGCCCAGCCAGAGCTGATTTTCAGCACAGATGCTGGGTTTGGCGTTCCTTGTGGATGCATTCTTCTCCTTCAGCCTTGTTTACTTCTCCTTGGACCAGAGGCAATTTAAAAATAGTGCCACCTTTATTTTATTTCAAGTTCCCATCAGGTGAGCCCACAATCCAAATTCCCCAAATCTAGGAGCCATATTTGGAGTGGGATGGTGGTGACAGTGATGGTGAGAGGGTGAACTTTGATGCTGACAGCCTCTTAATACTGTTTGCCCAAAGTCCTTTGGTGATCTTAATAGTGTTTAAGGCAATTATGATTTTTAAGTCTCTTATATACCCCCATGGTGCCCAGTCAGAGCTTTAGGGATGGATTTTCTGACACTCCCAGTTGTAGAAGTACATTTGTTGAACTGCTGTATTCTTCTTTGTCAAAAATAGATTTATTGCTGGAGTGGAATATATGAAATATTTTAGTGTGGAGATAAGACCTGCCACACATGTTGTCATAAGATCAAGAGGCATCTATGTCAATCATTTATTGGTTCAGTCACAGCAGAAATATTGAACACATTGAAAATCACTCCTTGATGAATACCTTCATCAAAACTCTTGGCACACAGGGGGCTGTGCTGTCTCCCAATGCTGAAGCAGCCACATAGAATGGCTCATAATGCTTTTGCCAAGAAGATCACATCTGCACAGCTGCAGATGTATTTCTCCTGGCTCTGAGTCATGAGATCAGAGCCAGCCATGTCAATGCTACCCTTTGGCCACTGTCAAGGCCAAAAGCTTTGCTTCTTCACTGTCAACGGGTGCCAAAGCTGAGGCCAGCAGGCCACCCAAATCTGCCTCACAGTCTGCCACCTCACAGCCGGCCTTGGCAGTAGTTGTTACAGCGTTCCTGGAGAGTTTGTGCACAGCCAGCTGCGCAAGCACGGCTGCCTTGCTCTCAGTAGCTGCTGCTTTTGGATGTGCTCAATGCATGCACAGCCTCGGCCTCTCTCCTCCATGATGCTCCATCCGCTCCACTGCTCCATCTGCGGTCACCTGCCTCCCCTTGGTCTCCTTCCCATCCTGAGTTCCCCTGCCAATGCCCAGGACAAGGTGTGGCGGAGGGGCTTGCCCTGCCCTGGGAGCTAGGGCGGCTCAGCTGCCAGGGCCGGCATGGCTACTCTGCCGGCTCTGCCCTGTCCCAGGGCATGGCACCAGGGCCGTCTCCCCTCGGCACTTTGCTGGTGCCCAGTTTCTCTGAGGGCTTTGGCCCTCAGAGGGACAATTTGGAAGAACACAAGGTGGTAAGAGTGAGAAGGGCTTGTCCAGCTTCACTGGTACATGCCGGGACCTGCGGGTTTTTATGGGCCTTTGACAGAGAGCCATTCCTTGCCCTCAGTGCATTTGCTTGAGGACAGGGCAGCTGAAGTTGTGGTGGAATGACATGCTTGGGTTCAGGTTGTTTTGAGCTGGGAACAGAAGGCTGCTGGGACTTTCTGGATGGCAGTACAACTTGTGAGTACCCAGAGGCCATTCCTCAGGATCTATCTGTAAACCCTGCCTGTAGAGGAGGCAAAACTTCAATGTCTGCAATGTTTGGGAAAAAACCCACAAGATTTTCTTTTTTCTCCATGATTTGTATTTTTTTCTATTTCTTAGCCTGGCAAAAGGTCTTTCTGTTTTCCCTCCAACAAGACATTTTACGGGCCTGTGTAGCAGCACTGCCCTTGTCTCCTCAATGATGCACAATGCTTTAAGGACTGCATCAGGAGGGCTGCAGGGGCCTCCCGTCAATCTCAAGGCCTCCCCCACTATGTCCAGGAGCACAGGAAGTGACCTGGGACCATTCCTGAATGTGGACATGGGTGGGGGTATAGGAAAACTCAAGCTGTCCAAGCTGTCATCCCTGGGGTGCAGCCTTTCAAAGCTGCACAAGTACAGACCCGCGTGCAATATCTCACTATTTCACGTGTTCAGGCTTATCACTTTCTCCTACTTGCATTTGGCCATTTTTTTGTAGCTCTCCAGACTGGCCTTCCAGAGTTCATTCTTTTTTACTACCTCTGCGGGAGTTGTGTAAAGTAAACTACTAATTTGTTCTTTACTTGTGGTAATTCAGCTTTTGCATAATTTCCTGTACTAGCTTTGCCTGTGTTCTCAACATTAAATCACCTTTTCATATGCAGATACTATGGTAGCCTTTGGGAAAACGTATTACAAATGTTTCACCATTCAGCAGCAGAAATGACATTTAGCAGTGTGTAACTCAGACATTTATATTGTGTCAATCCTTGCAGTTATGAACTCAATTGGAAATGCTGGTATGAGAATCTCTCTGGAACTTTATTACTGAGAGAACCTTTCAAACTCAGGATTTGAATTTGGTTTTAGTTTTGAATTTATTTCACATAATATGAAATAATACTAATTTTCATCAAACCCTTGAATGGACATGTAAACAAACCAATGCAGTTACTGTTTTTCTTAAACATATGAAAATTGACCTGCAATTATTTCTAAAATAACATTATATTCTTCTGAATATTAAGTTTTTAGACTTACTAGATTAATTTTAATGTTTTCTGAAGAAAGTTGGAAGCCCCTTGCTGTTAAGTCATAAGCAGAAAGATGAAGTTCAGCAAGCAAATTTGTAACAAGTAGTGTGTGTCAGCTAGGTTTGGAGTTGAAATAGCTTCATTAGAATATAAACCTCTCAAACTCCTTGATAGATACATAATAAATAATCACTGGGTGTATGCTTTGAATACATTTAGGGAAAAAATGGCATGATACCACATTTTGGAATTTGTCTTATTAGGGAAGTGTCATTTAACATTAGTAGTCTCATTACTTCAGACTGACTTCACCTGTGGCTGTATTTCTGACAAGAATATCAATTACTTGCTCAAGATATTGCACCTGCTGCTTTCAGGATGAAGGCTTAAGTACAACCACTTTAGTGAGTGGTAGAATTTTGCCTTTTTCTGTGTCTTCTTTACTGAGGTAACACATCACTATGGTGAGCTATTATGTACTAACTTTGTAATTAATGACAGGAAGTAACCTAGCATTTCATAAAATTATGTGAGTTTTCTTATTTGAAATATAATCTCATTTCTCTAATAATGTCAGGCATAGTGTATTGTTTAATGGACTATATAACCATCTAATTCAGCATTTCAGCTTTTTTAAAAAAAATTCCCTTGTACTCAATTTTGGTTAACACTAGAAAATGAAAAAAAGACTAGTCTGGCCTTAACAGCTCACTTTTCTGCATTTCTAGAAGGGCCTGAAGAAAACAGGCTGTAAGCACAGATGGCTGAGATCTGTAGTGTACTAAAGATGACTCAGTTCATTCATTTAACATATCCTTCTGGCCTCTGTAAGGCTAGAGTGGAGTTGCTTGGAAATCTCTGATGAATCCAGAAAACTTTGCAAACTTTAATGAAGATGGAGTGCTAGCAGTCTAGTTTCAATTTCTGATAATGAGTTTTCTTCTCCATAGCTAAAGGACAGTAAGGCCTCCATCCAAAGACCTTTTGACAATGCCAAAGATAAACAGCTAGAGAAATGTAAGGGAAACACCGGCTTCCAGAGAGCCATAGGTTGGTCTGGAAGGCAAGGTGATGGTGGTAAGAAGGAGTTTGATACCGACGCGTGGTAGTAGGCTAAAAGCAACGTTAGAACTGAGGAGGTGGATAGCTGGACCCAATCTAAGCAGTAGGAAGAAGTAATCAATCCAGCTGATCTTTAGGAGGGGGGAAAACCTCTAGTGAGTAGCAGAGATATTCAACCTGTATTAAACTGTCCTTAAGGGCCAATGTTTGCAGGACTTGTTTCTCTCCTTAAAGCCACCGCACTTGGAGAAATTGAAGTAGCCATTTCATCATTCTTTTAAAAGCACATTTTGGGTTGTTCCTTCTTCTGTAAACCACTTAGAATGAAATAAGTGGTAGAGGTTTTCCTTTTAAGCTTTGCAGTTTGAGATTTTAGGTCGAGTGAAGTTTGCAATTTGGATGTCTTCTCTGCTGTTTTGTCCTGACTGGTAGCAGAACCAGAGCCCATGTCCATGCAGAATTCTACTTATTGTTAAGTAGCCAGCACTTTAGGGCTCATTCTCTCGTAGCCTAGTTCACCTGCTTTGAAGTTGTCTCTTAAAACCCCCTGAGTTGAGATTTCCTAAGCAAAAGAAACTTTCTCAACATAATTTTCTATCTGAAAAGAAATGGTGTGGTAAAGAGTTTTAGGTAGCAAAGTCAATATTAGGTGTAGAGAGTTCACTGAAAAAGAAAAAACAAATCCTATTTGGAACAACTTATAACTGGTAAAATGTTGCCTCTCCTGACATCAGTGGGATTGCCTTGAAAAGGATACTCCAGAGAAACATGGAAGTGTTGGATCCTTGCCCTTTTCCCAGTGACAGAGAAGTCTGGCACGGGCTGCATGGTGTCAGTTTGATGGCCCTGGAAGGGCTGCTTTCTATGAATGTAGCGTTTATGTTTGGGATAGTCCACAATAACATACACTGGCAGATCCATTTCTACAACTTTTCCAGGTTTTTGTCCATCTGGGACCTTCAGAAAATAAATATGGACTTTGAATTTTGCTTGTAACTCTCCCAATCAAAGGTGTGGACAAATTGATGTGAGTGGTTGAATTATTACAGCTTAGAAAGTGGTTGCTTGTCATTTCAGATTCATTAGCTGATTCTGTATGTGCTCCCAAATTGTTACTAACATATTAACTTAAATCTGGCGGCTGAAATGTTTTAGTTTGTTATCAACTAAGAGTATACACAGGATAATTTAATATGGTACTCATAACAAATACATTAAAAGTAGAGAAATCAATTTTTTTTCTAGTTTACTGACCCCACTCAAAGATGCTCCTGTGCTGTAGGGAGGCATACCATATTATAGGAGAGAAAACTGATGCTCTTTCTGCCTTTTTTTTTTTTTTTTTTTCTATTCAGTGGTCCCAAACTTTCCTGTCTTCTCAGACTTGTATTTGACAACTGTACAGTTTCTTTCTTATTTAATGTTATCACTAGTTTTTACAAATTACTTATTGCAATATGTCAAGAACTAACTTGACAATTAGATCATGTCCTTGCTCTGCTCTTCCCAAATAATTTGCCTTTGCAGTAGTGAAAATTTTAAAAAAGTTATTACTTGCTGGTATGTCATACAGTCCTCTTGTTCTCATCTTACTTTCTCTGCCAAAAAGTAGTTAATTAGCTGAATAAAAGAGAGGTCTTGCAGTGAATCAGTACTGAGCAATGAAACAGCCTTCATACCTCCAGCAATATATTTAAAAGCTTGGGAGAAGTGAAAAAACAGATCATAACATTGAGAGAGGAAAGAAGAGGCAAAAAAAAATAGTTTCCTACTTGTTAATTTGAAAAGGGGATTAATTTCTTGCAATGTGATATGGGAGTTTTTGTGTGCTCACTTTTGATCCAGGCTGTGGTTGCCATGGTTTAGAGGAACAAGTGCAGCAAATGAGCCCCTAGTGGTGAGCAACAAGTGACCTCACCTGAAGAGATTACTCATAGCTCAGGTGGAAGAAGTAATTCTTGCTCCCTACCTTTTGTCATTTTAAGTGCATTGGAACATCCTTCCAGGCAGAGTTCTCTGTTGTGGGTTTTGTTGGTGTTGTAGGTGTTTCTCTAAATGGGTCTTAAAAAAGTAGTTAGTATTTCCTATTGACACTGAAAGCAGAGCAAGAAAGAACAGTCTCAGTCTTTCTCTTCAGCATTATGGTCTTTAAGATAAAGACCATATTTAAAAAAAACCCAAACAAATAGTGATCAACCTATATTTCAAGGAAATATTCTGTTCAGCTCAAATATGAATGATTCATATTTCCTTATGTTATTGCACAAATAAATCAATGGCTGCTTCATTCAAAGACAGAGATTATGTGGGATACGTTGTTTTGTTTTTAAGCCCCCTGAAAACACAACACGCTGTTATATGGCTTGGGAAGACCTACACAGACATTCTGTGCATCCCTTAAGAAAACAATCTCCAGGATTCTCATAAGTGCCTCACTGCTGAGCTGTTTCTGCTCCATTTCATAAATGAAAAACATGGTTCTCTTGATAAAGAGAACGGGGACAAATTTGCCAAACAGCTGTAATAAAAAAAAAGAACATAAACCTTTTAGATGGAGCTCATGGGTTCTGCTCCCCACACTACTAAAGTGTCAATACAACCAAACAGTGCTAGTTCCAATATAGCTGTGGCACAAATGTAATACTTACTGGCTCAAAGGAGCAATTTATGAGGCTGAATTTTTGTTGGTTTCTTCTTTAGCATGTCTTCTGTTGATCAAGATAACATCTCGGATTTTTACTACAGCATCCTAATGTTTTTGTTAAGATATTTAATGCATGGAATGCAATGTGTGAGAATTATTACCACTATATGAAACTCTCAGCAGCATCTTTAAGTATGCGGATCCCTCTCAGAAATGGCCTTATCTAGGACTTTTGCAGTGGTGAAGCAAAGCTTCCTTTGGCACTGAGAGAAAAGTGTTACGAAAATCCTCTCGGTAAAATTGCAGTCGTGATAGGTTTAGAATTTACCTTTATACTGCTGTACAGACTCTGAATGAAACATATAAGGAAAATATGTGGTTTTTTGAATAGGATACAAGTTGAACAGACCTTAAAATAGTTAATAAACAACAAGGTATTGTGGGGCTCAAAGTATGTTACTGACTCACCTAGTTTTGGGTAGAGGTCAGAAAGAAAATCACGGTAATAATTATTTTACCTTTCACAGCTGATCCTGGTAGCAAAAGGCAGTTTCAGATAAGATTAGATCTTTTATTCAGTGGCTCTTTCAAAGGAAAAAAAGGTCTTAGCCTGGGGCCCTGATGTAACTCTTCACTGACTACAATCACACAGAGATTTCTTTCATTAAGTGTCTCCCCTCTCAGTTGTTGTCTGAGTCTGGATTGAAATGAATGTACCCACCAAAGTGGTACAGATGGCTGTGTTCTTGGCTACTGCACAGAAATAATTGGCGTTTTCTATTCCTTTTATGCCCTGACATTGTCCATACCTCGGCAGCTGAGTGCATTGAACAATCTATGTAACATATCTCTCACATGTTCTTTTACTCCCGGATCCTTTTCCTTGGAGGGGAAAGATGTGCAGCATGTTGTCTTGCTCTGGGAGTATGGCAAACAGATTTTAAGAGAACCTCCTGGGTCACCAAGTCTCATCTCTGGCTGTTGCAGAAACCTACTCTATTGCTTTTGTGAGCTGAGCAGAAAGCTCCAGCCAAACATCAGACTTCTTTGTGCTGCTACTGGACAGCTGTTATACTACTTTCATTTAAGGATTGGAAATCTTTCATTTTGAGCTGCAGATTTTCTGCCTTGTTTTTTGCCTATTCCATCTTCTGTTCATGTTGTTCTTGATCTTAATTAGCTTTTTTCCTTCTAGACTCTCTGTTGCACTTACTGAATTTATAGACACCAATCTTTCTCTTAACATGTTTTGGTAGGCTGTTGTACTCTTAGTATGGTTTTACTATGTTTGAGATAATTGTTACATCATCAAAATTAAAGCTGAGAAAAATAATTCCAAATGGATTTATTTTTCATTTCTTGCAATCATTGACTTGAACTACAGCAGAATCACTGATGTACTATATTTTTTTTTTAATATGCATTGCCTAAACATCTAATAGGATTCAGTTCAGTCTCCTGTCCCTCTTTAGGTAAGACTTGAAGAATAATCCTACTGATTTCAAAGGAGTCTTTGTTGAACAAAGTTCCACATGAAATTGGGAAATAAATCCTTCTGAAGCATAAAGTTCTTGCTAATGGCAAGTCAGGGGGGAGGTTTTCCTGCCTCAGTCTGGGACCTGAGGCAAGTCATCAATGCAGTACAGCTCAAACTGTACTGCCTTGGAGTAAGTCCCTTGGTGACTGCAGGTCCAGGCCTATAAATACCTGGAAATGCCTCCATCTGTGTCACTCTCAGCACATGACAAGGCCACAGAGTTTACCCAGGTACAGGGCTGTGGGATGGGGCTGCAGTACTGAGCCTACAGGGTGGGCTGCTTGGCTGTGATTTCCCACCCAGGCACAGATCTTCCTCTCCCCCCCACAGCCATGCAGGACTGCTACTCTGGAGTACATCTGGCTCACAGAAAAAAAAGCAGAATTGACCTGATTGCTGAATATGATTTTGAGTCACAGGCTAGAAAAGAGGCCATTCTGCTGCTCTTCAAATTTATGAGAAACTAGGGCAGTTCAGTGCAAAGGGCTGGGGAACTTCAGTTTTGTGTTTGACACTAGACCTGTCAGGTTTGTCTGCAACTTAGTATGACAATGACTGCCATAGTGTGCCTGCATAGCGTTGATCTGTGGCAAATGATCCATGTTTTTGGAAAAATGCACTTATTTCTTCCGGGTTTGTACAGAGTATCTGAACTGTCTCTTGCTGCATTTTCTTTCTGATGGCTATACTTTTGAGGAGTTTTAATTTATTTTATGAAGAAATTTGGATTGATTCAGAAGTCTTCCTCTTTGTAATTTGCTGTTTCAAACAGTTGTTGGAAACAGGGAAATGGAGAAGTAATCACCCCTTGCTTGAAAAGGTCTGGGTCTACAAGTGATCAACATATCTGATTTTACTCCCTCATTAAATTAAGGAAACCTTATGAATATGGATAGCATCAAATTAATGATACTCTTTCTTGAATCATTTCTTGTTGCTGTTAATAGAGATGGGGTTTTTTAGTCTATCTGCTCATATAACATGATGGATGGTCATCTTAAGTCCTGTGCTCATGTCAGGCATAAAATATTCAAAGAAAACTTGGGGTTTCACTTGCTTCCATAGCAGAAGGTAATCTGAGTTTTGTAAAACTGTTGTTTTGGCTTGCTGAATGTATAAATAGAAGGGAATTTGAGAATCAGTTTTTACATATTGTTTGGACCATACAGTTCAAATATTTCTGTCTTGGAAAGGGTTATTTCTGATTTCTTTCAGTTAGAAAGTCTCTTATTCTAAGAGAGACATTGTCAAGCCTAAATTTTAGTTGTCATGAACACTGCTTGGTCAAATTAGCGTGACTTTGAAAATGTTACCAGATCAGCGTGTTTTAAATTTGCATCCACTTTTCCTTCACTTTTGTGAACATGGACTGCATGTGATACAGACAGCTTGAAATTAGATTCTTTTTTCTCTTTCCTATAACTGTTTTCCTAAACCAGCTCAGCTGTGAGTTTTGCCACAGAAATGTTAAAACTTCACTCTTACTGTCTGATCTGTCCCCTTTTCTACCTATCCATTCCTCGTTTAATATCACCTTTCTATACTTTACATTGTTAAGTCAACATAAGAAAAGAAACTTGCAGTCTCCAGTTCTGTTAAGACCTACTGATACATAGATATCTTGTTGCTCCACTGAACTCTGAGCATGTTCACTTTGATGGATCTCTTCTGCTCTTCCTTCTGCTAATGCTGCTTGATTTTAGGGGAGGAAACTATGACTTTCCCATTACAGTTCAATGGGTTAAATGTATGATGTATTTTTTTTTTTAACAGGAAACTATGGGGAAAGTGGAATGGAAGCCTTCAAAGAGTTGGCTGCCCAAGAGGGTCTCTGCATTGCTCACTCTGACAAGATCTACAGCAATGCGGGCGAAAAGAGCTTTGACCGCCTGCTCCGCAAGCTGCGGGAGCGGTTGCCCAAGGCCAGAGTGGTGGTTTGCTTCTGCGAGGGAATGACAGTGAGGGGCATCCTCATTGCCATGCGGCGCCTGGGAGTGCTTGGGGAGTTCCTCTTAATAGGAAGGTAAGGCTCTGAGGGTGCTTTCTCTGCCTTTCCCCTCCCTCTCCTCCTGTAGGCAGGCCTTTGATTTCAGAACTGTGCAGTTTAGGCCAGCAGTAATTTCATACTGAATTTTCTAAGGAATGAAAAGAAGTGGCAAGGTGGTAGAGCAGATTCTCAGGAAGAAGATGTGAAGACGTATGGCAACTTGATCAGTGGTGGTAGCTTTTGCTGAATTAATGTTAATTACTAACTCTTTTATATGGGTATGTGACATTACTGCTTTTGTGCTTTTGCATACTCTAGAGGAATGTTTCATGGAATGATTTTTAGATCGAAAGTAGGGAGTGAAGAATTCTGGTTTCAGCATGTGATCTGTGGCATGTGACAAAATTTTGTGTTTAGCTAAGGATGACCCCTCGCAATTTGAAACCCCGGTTACCACCTCTTTTTTTATTACCAGAACTTCTTTCCAGTCTTATGATTACAACCTTGCATTCTCAATTGTACACTTTACTGTCATCTGTGTTGTTGAAAGCTGGGGCACTGACATTATGCAGGCTGGTTTGGTTTTTAAAACATCAAACTTGCTGATGGCTAAATGAGTATGTATGTGTGTTTTTGTATCACCAGAGTAACAGTGCAGAGGTGTGTTGGACAGAAAAAGGCTGTTTTTATCAAAATGAGAATGGTTGCTTTGCTCTACTAGAGTTTATCTTTGTAGGTATTCACTGAAATACAGTAATTTTAGTTCTATCACATGCTTTATCCACAATTCCATTTTTCTGATAATTCTTATTTTGACGCTTCTTTGACGTTCACCTTGTTTTCTGCAATGTCATTGTCCATTTTTCTGTCTTGATGAACATTGCTCAAATGATGAGGATGGACATTTTCTGTCTTCATGTTAGATTGATAATGTCTGTTTTAATCCTATTTACTCTCTGTTTCTTTATTTGCAATTTTAACATTCTTTGAAGGAATGTTTCAATTAATTAATTCAAGGCCTTTGTCAGTTGTCTCCCTGCCTACTTAACTTCTGTTGTCATCTGATCTTATCAGACTTCTTTTTGGCCCATTCTTTCCCTTAAGGCTTTGTGTCTGTCATTGCGACTGGGATCCTCTCCTTTTGCTCTGTGCTATGGTGTTGTTTTCCCCTGACTGTATTGCTCCTCAAAACCCACAGTTATGATTTCTACAAGTCAGATACCTACTCTGGCCAAGGAACAGGCTAAAAGCATTAAGTCTCTCTCATCAATTTTTTGTTGCAGTCTTTGCTATCTATTTGAAGCTGAGGTTCTAGAGTATCTCTGGAAGGTTGTGAAGATAAGATATAGCACATTTGGAGAACCATCAGGACTAAAGTGAAACAAAGAGTAAGGCTGTATTGAAAATCTGTGTTCCACATTGTGCATGTGTGGTTCAAGTGCATCATTTAGTTTGCGTCAATTGAAATGAATAATGGAAGGCTTTGGGAGTGACACGTTTTACGTATGGGTTTTTCAGTGAATAGAAGAAACTGAATATAATAAAATTAGTCTCAGTGACAGCATCCCTGGTCTTTAAGTAAATGCCCTGAAGCTTTGGGCTTTCTTCCTGCATTGTCTGTGTAGCGGTATCTCATTGGTCACTGATTTTGGTGCTCCCTCTTGATGCTGATCATACAGAGAACCAAGTAAACAAAATCTCCTACATTAAGCCACAAGCCTTGGTTTCCTATTAGACCACTTGAACCCTTATTCCCTGGATATGTGGAATATTTAAGCTTTAAGTTTTTACTTTGAGCCCTTACCAAACATAACACTTGTCCACAAATTTCAGTTGTTTGGCTTAGAGTTTGTCCAACAGTGTAGATCTGAGCTTTTTGTCAGAAATGCTTACCAATTAAATGGAATAACAGAATTACTTTGGAAATCACCATGTATTTTTCAGGTAGATTTTTACATACCCTTCTTTCGTGCTGGTAATTGAGTATGGGAGACTCCTTTTTAGGGCTGAGTGGGTTCTGTCAATTGTGAAACTGGCTGGTTATTGCTTTGCATGGTCTGTCTGGATTGTGCACAACAGCTGGTTGAAATAAAAAGTATTATAGGGCTTGCACGTGTTCTTATATGCTTGCAGGACTAAAAGAAAAGAAGTTTTCTTTGAATTGTCCTAATTAAGTGATTTTAAAAAATGGCAAATTAGCAAACTTCTGAATAAGTGAGTTCCAGTGGAACTGCAGTGCTATGAATTTGGTCATCTATATACAAACAGGAACCAAGGCACACATTAACGTTACTTTGATGTGCTATTTAGTCTTTTTTATTCAAGTACCCAGCTAAGCAAAAAACTAAGAGCCTTTTAAGAACATTCTTTTAATTGAGGGAAGTGGGAGTGAATGTGAAATCAAGACTTTTTCTTCTTTTTTTGCAATTATGAGCTAAACAAAGCCTTTAGTTTACCCACAGGTTTATTATCAGCCACATTTTATCAACCCCATACTCTGCTCTGACTCACTGTAAAGAGGAAGCCTTTGCAAAGGAACACCTGGCTAAAGAATTCTCTTCCTGCTACATCTTCAATATTGCTGTTTATCAAACTAGACAGGAACAGCTTAGCCTAACTAAATTCATGCTATCAGAAAGAGAACTGGGAACTAAATTTGACTTCTGTTTAATCTGAAGTTCAGTCTCCTTTACTACTGGAAGTGGGAGTCTGTTATTTTTGTGAGAAAGGAATTCTCTCTGAATCTGGAGGGAAGCTGGAATTATGACAATACAATAGATGAGGTTACAATCCTGCCTGAGGCAGAATGGCAGATATCCTGAAACCAATAGTGTTGAAATGTAGTGGAGAATCAGTGAGAAAATTTGTTAAACTATGAAATAATGATGATAAATTTAAAAAGGGACTGATAATGAAAGTGTAAGAAGGCAAAACTTGGTCATGGCTTTTTGTATAAAAAGAAATATTAGAATGTAATTGGAGTAAGCAAAAGCAAAAATTACGCTAAAAATTGAACTGTACTCTTAAGGGAGTTCAGGTGATAGCTCTTTTAGCAGAGATTAGTTTTGATGTGAAGAGATTATGTAGGAAGATGCTCAACCTCATGTGACTAATCATGTTTATGCAGGCCACTGGGTTTTATATTACTTAATAAGCATTAATTACATTTTGTGAGAATCTTGCAAGATTGATGAATCTCCTATATGTCCCCTGGGATAATGCATCAAGAAAAAGGCATGTAACTGACTTTTCAGCATCTGTATGGGTAATGCAAAGCAGATGAAAAACAAATGAAATAACCAGTTTTAAGAGATGCTCTGAGGTCATTGGAGAAATTTTTTGATAAATAGTTGGAAATTAAAATGGTCTTTCACGATTTGTTCTCAAACTTCTACACTCAATGGTTTGTGTAAAAGTATGAGGAACTTTACAATAGAAGAGTTATATTAGTGCACATGCTGTTTTTCAGTACAGTCCTTTGTAAAGGACTAGGTACTTCTGTAGCCTTTCTGGTGCTTTACAATCTCCATTAATGTTGCTCTGAGGCTGTTGTAGAACTAAAACTTTTAAGTGTCAGTAAAGTGATCTCTCCTGAAAGTTTGAATGCTTAGCAGTGAAGGTATGGTTGGATACTCTGCTGTCAGCCCATTGTGAAGGCATGTCTGTTCTTTCTATGCATCTAATTACTCATTTTGCATAGGATGACAGAGCTGCCAGAGTACATACTGTGGTGAAATTTTTTGACTGCCCCCCCCCCCCCCTCCTTCAAAAGCCAATATTAGTAATAGTTTTGGCATTTAAATTCACACTTTCTAAAATATTGACAAGGTATTATCACTGTAAACTGTCTGGTCCTATTATCTTACATTGCTGGGTAGGTGGAACTTGATTGTAACCAAGTGAAAGAGTAAATAACTTCTTGGCAAGTTGACAAAGAAATCTGACCTGATGTGATCAATCCCTGGGCAGCAGGGTGTATGGGAGGATTTTGGCAGTTATCACCTTCCAAGGCCTGGGATTTTATGGCAGAACCAACACGTAATCCCATTGAATTGGATTACAGCATTTGACAAACGAATGCTTTGCCTACCCCAATCAGACCCACCAGCTCTTTAGCACTAAGACATTTGAGCCTTTTTCAGCTCCATCACAGCAGAGGAAGGAGGGCCTCTGCACTTGGGGACACCATGGCTAAGGCAGGGACCCAAACCCTATCTACAGTAATCACCCCAGTTGTCAAAAAGTGGTAGCAGAAAGTGACAGATCCAAAACATCATTTAGTGAGGGAGGAGGGAGAATCTGGTCAGGAAGCTGGTCTTCCGGCAAGGAAGCAGGAGGAGGAAATGACAGAAGTTTCTCACTGTTTGAATCTATTTTAATTGGCAAGAAATTGTTTTAATTTGCCCCAAATTGAGTCTCTTGTCTGTAATGGTATCTGTTAAGCAACCTCCCTTTCTGTATTTTAACTTGCGAGATTTCTTTTCTTCTCGTTTTCTACCTTTGTCCTGTTCTGTAGGGTAGCTGGCAAGTGGCTGCGTGAGCATTTGGCTGCTGACCAAAGTTACAGATGACATAGTTTGCACTGCCAAAAGCATGATGTTATGTATTTCTCTTTCATTCAGTTCTGACATCGCAAATAACATAAGAGTATCACAAATACCACCTCACATATGTGGCTAAGAAGACTGCCTGCCTTTTGCTCCCTGATGAGTCCTTGGTGCCAGTGGCTCATGCACTGGCATAAAATTACTGAAAATATTCTACTATTGATTGAATATTCTCCATAAAGGAGATGACCATCAAAGGATATGACTGTTGTTTTAAGTTTGACTAGCT
Source organism: Chamaea fasciata (assembly GCF_029207755.1). Taxonomy (NCBI): domain Eukaryota; kingdom Metazoa; phylum Chordata; class Aves; order Passeriformes; family Sylviidae; genus Chamaea; species Chamaea fasciata. Next base: position 48,503,909 of record NW_027094088.1, on the reverse strand, counting down.
GAAAGATGCTGTGCTCTCCAATGCACGTCTTCATTTGTCACATGGGCTGCCCCATACTTATGAAAAATCAATGACAGATGTTCACATTCTCCCAAAGCAGCTGAAATGTTTTGCAGGACCAATGTGTTTAGTTACATTAAGAAAAAAATTGCTATTTTTAGGTACCCAAGAGATCACGAAGAAATCAGTAAGATCCAACAATATGTCGTCAATGGGGGAAAAAAACCCCTGCCTCATGCTAGCACAGATTATCTAGGATAGCTTTGGGCCTTATAAAACTGGCAAAAATAGTAGATATGGTAGTGTTGCTCATGATACTGATTTATGCCAACTTCCTATGAATGGGAATGTGTTAAGAAATCTGGTAGTAATCCAGCACTGCCAAATGTATATAATTGAACCCAAACCATTCATATTCCATGTGCTGGTTTTTGAAAGGGAAGTCTGGGTGGTAAAACCTGGCAGTTTGAAAGTACAAAGTAAAGGTGACAACACAATTGGCATGTTGAAAATAAAAAGAAAAATAGTAATTTAAGACCCAAAAGTTTACTTTCCATGCATTTTGCTGCAGAAAGAGGACTGTTTTTTCTTCCTGGTACCTCCATGACCAACGATGTTTAGAACGACTACTTTTAATGTTTCTGTTGTTGTTGACACTCCAAGTTAATGGAAGACTGTTTAGATATAATCAGAGGTTTAGCTGGGTTTGGATTCAAATTCCTGGATTAAAATTGGGGTAGATTCTGTGAAATGCTGAAATAAGTCATTATCATTTTTCAAATACTTTCAGAGTCTAACTGAAGTTGGCATTTAAGCAAAGTATTGTCAATTAAGAAAGTCCCACCCAGCAACATCAAACCATTTCTTGAACATTATCAAGGTTTGTAATAGGATCCACTGCTAACTTTAAAGTCTGAAACCTCTGAACATGTCCCTAGAAATTGTACACCTTATTCATGGTTCATTTAGTAGTTGCAGCCTATCACTTGTTTATTATGACAGGAATTTATAATCTGTGTGGATGAAAAAAGAATTACATTATGCAAGAAGACTGAGCAAGCATATTTTGTTTACCCTCTAACCTACAATAACATCAATCTGTGTTAAAAGGCAATTGCATATTAAGTGCCAATTAAATAGTATATTTGAGCAGAACTGCATTTTGAGTCTTAATAAAAAAAGCAATGCTCACTTTTACAGAAAAAGAAAACTCAAGAAGGATATGTATTTTTTATGGTAAATGGGATTTATGTATTGCAGTGGGCAATTTTTTAAATATGGGGGTGTTCCTTTGTCTTTTCACTTCTTGCTTCTGTGTCATGTGAGTTAAGCTAGGTTTTGTATGTAATTAAATCTCTTTCATATAGGCATCCAGAATTAGTTGTAAAAATATGTATTAACCCTTAGCTATTTCTGTGTATGCACCCAGTGCTTTAAATGAGGATGAAATGTATAGAAGTTGTAGGTGAGATACTAGTGCTTTTGTAAATATGATTCAATTTTATTAAAAGCTCTTTTTTTTTTTTTTTTTTTTTTTTTTTTTTTTTTTTTTTTAGCTCAAAATGAGAATTTCTGCTTTATGCAATAAAAACAGGCACAGAATAATAAATTTCAGCCCAGGTGTCTATATTATTCCCAGTTCTTCACAGAAGACTCTAACACACAATTTTCAGTATGATGCTTACTAAAGTGAATCCGCTTTAGAGGAAAGAGATCACATCACCAACAGGTGTGACACTCTTCTGGTAATCCATGTTAATTCCCCCCCACATTTCCAGGAAAGGTCCCATGTTGACAGACATGAAATACTACAACTCCAATAGCTTGAAGATATAGGAAAAAGACCAAACCATTCATCAGTCTTCTGGGTTTGTTTTTCTTTATGATCTTTACTGTTTTCTATCTTCACATGCCAATGTATCCAAAGACTTCTTGAAAGAATCATGTTTATAGGGATTTTAGGTTGTAGGCCATGTAGATGTGAAATAGTGTGTTTAAACTGTGGTTGAATCTGCTTGCAGACTCTCTGTGTGTAGTGGTTTTAAGTTTGCTTATTTTTGTTTTTCTGATTATATGTAGTGGTTTGAGTGATTACTAGAATAATTTGCTCTTTTTCTGCCGTGAGACAGGATCAGGGGAAAAGCAAAGCTGATTCAAAACTTAAAAGGGTATAAAGACAGGTTTATTAACAAAACTGCAAGAGAGAAAAAAATTAATAAGAATCAGAATAGAACTTTCAAAATACTTCCCCTCTCTCCCAACAGCTTTGTTTTTCTTTTAATAGACAACATATAGAGACAAAACTTGGAACTCTAGGTCAGTTTACTACTTATAAAATAGTTTTTCATTAGTTTATTTAGAGAGAGGAGTCTCTTTTGGTTTGCCACGGAACTTCCCCATAAGAAAAAGCAGTTTTCTTGTGGCTTTTAACTCTCACAAAAGCAGCTGCCTGAGAATTTGCATTTGTGAAGCCTTGTGAAGCTAAGACTTGGTTCAGTGTTTTCAAATTGTCTTGGCATGGGTTCTGCAGGAAGAGTTATCTAAGCCAGCAATGCCCAAATGAATGCAAGGAAGGACCAAATTTTACAGAAATAATTTACCTTTAAGTTTTCTGCAAGGTTTTCCAGCCCTGAAAATATGCCAGAGTTAGAGATCTGCTTGTTGTCTATGAAGAAATATGGATGTTAGGCACTTGAGTTAAGTAGTGTTGTGTGTTAATGGATTATTTATTAGGCAGTATATGTTTTATCATGCCCCTGCAGAAACCAGGAGTTGGATGGATGCTGCTCACCCGGGAGATGATGTCGTACTCTTCTGTGAATGAATCATTTTGAATGATGTTATTTCAAGGGTCTTTTTGTAATTTAGGTAGGGCCAGACTTTGTCAGGCGTGTGTCTGTGAGGCTGAGGTTCTTTTTAAACAGTTAAGAAACAAAGCAAAGTTTGTTTTTCTCACAAGAGTTAAAATAAGACCCTAATACTGTGGCCTTTCAAATTTCTACAGTTTACTTCCAGTTCCTTTTAGTGCTCAAATAGAAATGAAACTTAAAGGAGTTCTGGTAAAAACATGAGTAAAACCCTCACTCAAAAGATAAAACTATCATTTATTGTAAGTTTTTTTTTCTTAATTCTAAGCAGCAAATTACTCACTTCTTTTTAAGAGGAAAAACAGAAATTGAAGATTCATCTTACCTGGAATAATCATAATAATTATTATGTATTTTTTTTTAGAATAATTATTTTCCTGATATGTCTTGGTATAAAAATAGATTTTCCTCTTGCAATATTGGAATATATATAATAAACTGTAAGTAACAGTTCCAGTTTTGGATCACTAGAGAAACATTGATGATAGGGTTAAGTTATTGACTGAAGACAATGATAATTGTCTGAGCTGTGCCCATACAAACAACACTTATTTTGACAGGTACAAGCACACCAAGGGGAAAACAATTCATGTTGCAATTTAATCACCTTTCTCCTGCATTGTGGAAAGGAGGGAATGAAAAGCTTTAGAGCTCCCGTGAATAATCAGTTGACTGCACTTTCAGTGCAGAAACTTAGTGCTTGTTTAAACCTTTGGTTCATTGAGCAGAGAAGGTAAAATAAAGAGTAGGGTATGATGCTGTGGAGAAAGGCCATGTATTTTTATATACTGCATTTTTTCCATTAATTTTTTCCTTCCTTTTACAAATGCCCTTAACCTAATGACCTTTGCTAGAGAACCCTGGTACATTTCCAAGGCTGGAAAATATGCACCATTTTCAGCATCTGAGGAGCTGAATTCATCTGAAGGGAGGCTTGCCCTGAAGTGTCTCTATGAACATGCACTGTGAAAATTTTAGGTCATGCAAATGTTGTAATCTGGCAGCCAAATACATAATGTCTCAGAAGCAGAAATTAAAGTGGACTAAAGGTAATTGGCCCATGTTGATAGATTCTTAGTCTGTTGGTTTTCTGCTGAATTTTTCAGCCAAGAAAAATCCTTTCATTTTCTGAGGCATAGAAGTGTGCTTTAGGACCCAATGATGTTAAGAACTTGTTTCACAAAGTCAAAGCTGGATATTTCATGTTTCATTATTGCCTTTTTAGCACCATCAGTCTGTTCTGCTATAGGACTAAAAGACTGTGGACTAAAAGACTGGCCAGCTCTTGACCACATTTCACTCCAGTCTTTACTTACCTGCATCTTAGCCCAATTATTTGTATCTCAGAGAGGGAGAATCAAAAGAAGAATTTTGTTTCAAAGCTTTGCAAATTCACTGCTGCCTGATAAGTGACCTGGCACTTATTTTAACTGACTTTAAACCATATGCATTATTCACTATGAGCTATTTGTGGGTAAGCTTTGATACCTAGGGCTCATACAGTTATTTTCCATGCCGGTGATTTGGTTATTTATTCATTCTGTGGGGAGTCAGTTTTAAGGTTTTTTTTCCTCCTGGCCCCTCTTTGAGGGTAGTACTGGAAGGACGTAATGCAAATCAGAGCTTAGAAAGAAAAATACACTACACTCACTTAATAGAAATGGAGTGAGCTATTTTTTTGTGCTTTGCAGAATAAAAAGGCATTCCTTGGTTTTATTGCTAAGGTGAGGCTTAAAATCATCTCTTGCATGTCAACATGAGGATCAGAAAAGCTGCAGAATAAGTCAGATTAAAACAACTCTGTATGCAGAAATAAGAATGTGAATGTGACTCCAGTTATGATTTCTGCTTATTTCTCACAGCAGGGTGAAGCATTATGAGTTGCCATTTATAATCTGTACATTTTCTCTACTCTTCCTTTAGTGTATCTCTGAATACACACTTTTAGCTGCTTCCTTATTGTTGTATTGTTGTATATTACTTGCACTCTTCATTTCCTTGCTGAGTGCATTTTGTTCCTCACATCTTCATCCATCCTTTCTTGATCTTTCTGCCCCTTTTACCTGAGTCTGGACTTTCTTCAACTCTACAACACCTGCTATTTTGTGTAGTAAAAAGTCTGCAGTGAAGGTATAATTTCCTTTCTGTTAAGTCATGAAGAGTTTTAGCATTTCCTTAATCAGAACTGGAGATAAGCAAAACTTGCTCTTGGAAAATCTTACTCATATAAAGGAGATGCTTGAGGAGCAGGTTAATTTCATGGCTCTTCTGCATCATCTGTTTGTTTCTTTTGTGTTAGGCAGATGAGCACCCTACACCTAAAGCCATAATTAAATATACCTACCAATTTAGGAACGATACATCCTCTTTTTGTTTGTGGATGTGCAAGAAGCAGTCAAAGAAAAGAGGCCCTCCCCCTCAAAAGTAACCATACAGCTGTGTAAGATTGGTCCTTTTGTTGTTTTCAACTGTTCTTGATGGGACTTTGAAGTATTATTGCCATTAAAAAATACAAGGTGAAGTATTTGTTATCATATCAATCACTGTTTCCTTTACAGAGCTGAAATACTGTAGTTGACTTGAATCTGGTCTCAAATGCTATCCCTGGTATTTTAAAACTAGGTTCTGAGGAGAGGCAATGGTATAAGGGAGAGAAGCTAGGCCAGTGTTCTGACTTAGGAGGTTGACAGTCGATCATTCTCATATTTACAAACTGAGTGCATGTGAGGACACGCTAAGAGGAGGCATAATGTAAACAAATCAAATGCCAAAGTCTATTGAAGGCATCACTGCTAAGGCCAGTGCCCAGACTGGTTTCCAGCAGAACACCTAGAGCACAAGATCAGAGGTGTTAATCTGATTGCATCTCAAAGGAATTTGTCTCAGCAGAGTGATTACACCGTATTTTAAATGAACCTTGAATGGCAATGGGGAGTTTGCAGCATTTACAAGACACTCTCCATTGTCTCTAGGTTTAATAAAAATAGAAGATGACAGAGCTCAATGTTGCTCGAGAGGTCTATGTCCAAGTATGACTGATTTCTTTTATCTCTTTGCCATTGTGTTTATGGGTAAACTTCTTAGATGGGCAGACTTAAGTAATTGTACAACCACCTTTTCCAGCAGGGTAACAATTGAAGCGGTAGAGAGATTTCGGCAGAATTAAGAAGGAGGAAAGATAAAAGCCTAAGAAAGGAGAAGAGAGAGCACTAAAATGTGAGAAAGAAAAACATCCATTACAGGAAGGCAAATAGAATGTGGAAGTGGGGGAGGATGAGTTATAATAGTCTGTATGTAAGACAGAGATGAAGAGTGATAGAGTTTTGGTTGCAGACAGCGATTATTATTTTTTTTTTTTAATCTAGATTGAGATATGTTAAGATACATGAAAAAGCAGAATCGTGACTCCAAACAGAAAAAGTGGTGGACTGCTAGCCCATCAGGCTTCCATACAAGAATGCTTTTGTTGAACTGAACCTCTCCAGTAAAATACCAGGGGCCGAGTTCTATTTTCATGCTGCTGTGAATCATGAGTGACACTCTGGGCTCTTAAAGCAGGTGTGAAATAAAAATATAATTCTGATATGAAGTTCTTGCCTCTAAAAAAGAGAAATATCCATTCATTCTAGGATCATGTTTGTCAGTGGTGAACATCCAATGCCTGTGATTCAAATTAAGATCTTTCACTTCTGCTTTTTTTTTCTCCTCTGTGAAGCAATGTATCTCCTAGAGTGTTGTCTGACTATTTTGCTTTCAAGCCAGGTGATTGACATTTCTTGTAAGTTTCATCCTTGGTATAGAAATCCCAGATGTTGTTCTTATTTAGATCTTCCTAAGGTATTAACTTCAAGAAATACTAAGTGGTGTCTAATATTGTTCCCAATATTAGTCTGAATATAAGAGAATGCCTTCTTTGTACTTTACATTCGCTGGCTTTTCATTGAATTAAGTCGTTCTAATGGAACAGGGAATATTGTCTACTTGGATTCATTTTCATCATTTATGTTAGACATCACATCATGTTTGTCTTCATGTCATTTTCTAACTAAATGCACTGTTTTTAAAGTCCTGCAGGCTACAAATGCTTGGAGGAGAGGACAATATTTTAGGTCAGTGAAGTGCCATGCAAAGAGGGGTAACCTTGGCCCATAACTGAGTTCGCTAATCACTACTGCAACTCAAACAAATAATAATATTTAAAACTGAATAAAAATATTTTAGGAAAGAAGGTACAGGAAAGACCAAACACCAAGCAGAAGAGGGAGATAAATTGTATGTGCTTACAAAACGGTTATTTTGATGTTGCCTGAGGGTCATGGCCCTGCTGCCTAAGAGGAGGTGTTCAGTATCAGCAGGCGCAGCTGTGCCTCAAGTCCTGATAACCATGGAAAGAGGTTGACTGGGAACCTGGAGAAGAAACCGTTTATTAAAGTGCTGTGGTTCTTTCAGACTGCATAGGCACACTGATAAAAGCTTCCATTTCTCTGACAGAGCTTCAGAAACAGATTCTGCAAGATGATGGAGACCTACCTAAAGTCTCCTTTTCCTGGCTTGAGGCAATGAAAGCTGTGCTATCAAATCTAGTTCTTCATCTGTTAAAAACTGAAGCTTTCCTTAAGCCAGAGTCCTTGGGTTAGAGAAAAATGGATTTGTGATTCCCTTGTTATATTCAGAGTTCCTTGCAATCAATGATTTTGAGATTGCAGTTTCCACTGAAGAAATGTGGCTGTTTCATTGCAAGGTGTTCTACCAGATTAAAATTTACTTTGCCTGTTAACCTCAAATCACTTTGAGTCCCTAGACAAACAGACCTTCATATACCTGTTCCTTAACTATCCTAATTCTCCTAGTCTCTTCTCCTGCCAGCCTCTAAAATAAACTTCATACATTGTTAATGCCTAAATCTGCAGCACAGTGAAAGCTGAAATAGTGGAGACACTCCAAGCATAAATTGAATTTAACATAAAAATAAGACATCAACTGCTGTATTTGCTGTGTTATTACATGTTGTATGTAACTTAATATGAAGCTCTGGGATCCATTTAAATGAAACTGCCAGAAATTTTCAGACTGAGAGGCAGAAGGAGCCTTGCTGTGTAACTGAAACCTCCCCTTGAGGTAGGCAGTGATTTGCATGCCTCTTGAAGGAGTCAGGTCTACTGATCATTATGGAGTATATGGAGAGCTAAATGATAGAGGCAGATGTACAGACAGAAAAACAGCTGTGCAGTGCTCCAAATTATATGTATCTGTTTTCTTGGGTTTATTATACAAGAAGTCAATTTATGCAGCAGTGGGTGGTAGCCAAAGAAATGCAAACCTCAGGACCTTGGTCTTCGAAAGGTATGCATCTCCAGTTGCTTTTCTCCCTGCTGTTTTTTCAAAGATCTGTACAAATGATGGATTTTATCATCTTTTGAAAGTTTAGTGGATGAACTAAACATTCTGGAGGCAATGCCTATAACAACCTGAAACAACTTTTAGCGACTTTAATAGTTTGTTTTCTTTTTACAGCAGGAAGAAGAATTTTATTCTTTGCCAACCCAAACATTTTTCTTAAATCCTGAGCAATCTTGTGTCAATTTCAAAACAAATATGCTGTTTCAAAATAGAAAGTCAGAATGCTCCTATTTTGAAAATATTGAAACTATTTCTTCTAGAAAATGTCAAAATAAATTGTCACAACATTTAACCCTTCATCATTTCCAAACTGGTGAATAATTTTGATGTCCCCACAAGTGTAATTTCTAGCAGATGTATTATTCATCCATATTTTTAGTTCTATTTATGCTTTTGAAATCCTTCATGCTAGTGACTCCACAGATCAAAATCCACCACTATTTTCACTAGTCTGAGACTCCAGCCTGTTCTTATGGATAATGATAATAATACAAGCCTCCATTTTTTTTCACTGTGACTTACACAAATACAATGTTAGCTATGTAAACTCAGGTCCTTAGGAGAGTGGGACAACGCTACATGCCTTCTCAGCATCATGGAATATGCTGTTCCTGATAAACATCATCTGCTTTTTTGGCTCCCCATAGAACGACTTTGCTTCAAAATCCTTACATGATGTCAGCTTTCCTTTTATCCTTATGGAGAGTGTTGATCTTTGGCAAAGATATCTAAAATATGTCTTTGTCCAAAATGCCGAAAGGGAGTGTTCTGTAAGAGCATGAAGCAGTGCTGTGAAAATACAAAGCTTCTGTCTGAGACTGGCCTTAGGAGATAGAGTATAAGGCATGCGGCTTAGCTGCAGGCTTCTCTTATCAGCAGTCATAAAAATATGTACATGAGAACACAGAATGAACACTCCCTAAACAGCTCCCTAGAAAATAGCTGCAAACATGCATTGCAGCACAGAAACTCCATGATGTATGCAATGCGCTACCAGCAAAAGGAGAGACCCAAAGAGGAGCTTGCCCAGCTTCACAGTCCTCCTTTTAAAGGTTAGGATTCTTCTAGTCTGCAGACTAGAGCAAGGAAAGCAGTCATGTTGAGCTCTCTACACATAGCCAAGCTGACCTCCAAAGGCACCTCTCTGTCTGTCCATCTCCCTGTCTCCCTGCTCCCCTACTCCATTGGCTACAGGGATAAGACAGATGCAAAGTCATGCAAGGGAAGTCCAGGAATTCCAGATCAGATAAGGAAGTTAGAAAGCATGTATACAGAAATAAACAGGCTTTACATGAAATAATTTCTGCCTTTCAGGACAGAAAATGATCCTGTGCTGGCACCATTGCTTCTGTTGCTAAGAAAGGAAGGAATTTTGTCAGTAAAGAGACAATAACCTCATTTCTCTTACCCTGGTTAATAGAGGGGTCCCTGTTAAAGTAAATGAGAGCTGTAGGTCACCTTCTGGTGTAGAGTTTTTTCTATCTTGGATCACTTTAGTCCTCTGGGATATGTGGTGGTTCATCCCACAAAGGCTTCCCACTTTTGTCCTCACATTTCTTACTGAGGCTGTATGGGCAAGGGCAAGGAAAATGTTCTGGTTCTACACAGATTTGCTTAAAAAAGGCAGCAAATGTGAATTAGGCTCTGATTTTAAATTATTATTCTGATAGTATGCATTTGTAATTTAACATTTTATTCTGCACTACTAAATAGCAATTTACTAGTATAAAATGTAAGCAGTAAGATTCTATTACAGTTTAAGAAGTGGCAGAGAATAACATATAGTACGGCAGCAAAGAATGAGCAAAGTTATTGTCAGTATATCTTTAGTTTGACTCTAATCACGCTAATTAAGATGACTACAACACAGAAGGGAAGAAGATTCAGAAAGAAACTGAGACTTGCAGTCATGAAGGTCAAAGAAGCAACTTGATTAAAAAGCTAATAGATGTATTTATAAGCACTGTACAGAATAAAATGATGTTAGATCTATGATACTCAGTAGCATGTGGCCAGAGTGTAATAAGCCACGGGCTAATATATCAATCTCTGAGGGTCTAGCCTTCTGCAGAGAAGTGGCTATAGTTAATTAGCTAGACTGCTCCTCGGAGGTGCTTTGTAAATCAATAGGTTTAATAAGCAAAAATATCAAAATAACAAACATTACAGAAAACAAAATAATAAAGCTGCACACAGGTGTCTGAGAAAACCTCTTGCACTTTGCTAAGACACCCCAAAAAGCCCCTCACTTCCTTAGAGTTCCTTCCTAAATACTGAATGTTCTAGGAGGGATAACCTGGCTTGCAGCCAATAAGATCACACAGAAGTTTTCAGTTGCACTCTCAGAGCCCAATCCATGCCCCTGTGCTGGCACTGAGCCAATCTCTATCAGGAGGGTATGGAAGATTCTGGGTTCTTTACCTTAAAGGGTGAGCCTTAAACTTTTCCCTATGTGGACAACACTTGCTGGGTGTGGGAAATACTTTACTACATATGTAGTCATGGAGGCAAGTGAAATAATTTTATAGCAGTGATAAAGTGTTAAAGACATTGAAAACCAGCATTTTTTGTGCTTCTTTTATCTGCATTTGTGCCATGGTCCTTGTCTAACAGTGCAGGAAGATTTTATTTCTAATTTTGTTTCTGAATCCAGTGTAATTAAGATAACAGCTTATTCTAATAAATAGGCCATGATTTTGTGATTTTTCAAGACAGAATATGTTTTTTGTCTAATCTTTATCTTATATTGTTTTAATAACCACATATTTCATGCAGCTGACATGTGATTTCCTTATAAAAGTCTGTTGTATCTTATTATTTATTTACTCACTCTATGATATATTTAATGTTTTCTTTAAATTCTTTCTTGTTTTTGTCGCATGCTCAAAGAACTAATCTTTAATTGAACCTCCACAGTTTCTCTTATAAGTTCTGGAGCATATCTGGTAGCCAAAAAAGCTCATGATGTTTTGAGAGGACAAAGGCATGTCTGTATACCAAAATATTTTTTAACCAGCAAATGAATTTGTGTTGATAGAATACCCAACCAAACGTTTAGAAGTGAGACAGGGCCATTTAGTAGGTGTTTCCTTGCCATTTGTCAAGTCATATACGTCCTACTGTCCAGCCTTTCATGCCCCTTCACAAAATAAATTTAAGGTTGGGAAATACATGCTTATATAATTTACATGCATTTCTTTGTTAGAAGTAGCATCCCGACTCTTTACTCATACATAAAAAGAAGGTAGGTTTGTGATGTTGAGGCATTCTTGCTCTGGGTAACTTTCCATTCAGTTGTGAGATGGGACTAGCGTTGCTAGGACACGGAGCTGTACTTGACAATCCCTGAAAAAATAGTTGAAGATGGCGCTCTTCAACTAAACTTGAAGAGTCTTTTCGGGTTCCCTTTATAGGGAGAGAAAGGCCTGAAGTTGTCTCCAGCCTTTTTTGGTACTGTTGGTGTGGAGACTGCTTGACTTCAGGTGATTCAGGAAGCTCTGGTTCACAGCTGGGGCCAGCAGTGCTGGAGGCTCTTTTGTTGTCACAGAAACTCAAGAGGGGAAATCTCTTGAGAGCTTGGTCTATCTCTGGGTCCTTGGGCAACTGCTTTGATACATCAGGACTCCTGTTTGGTTTGTGGTTTCTGTTAAGTGGCACAAAAACTCTGATTTCTCTTATATTTTAAACTGGATTTCTCCTGAAGCTTGACAGCCTGTAGAGATAGAACCTGTCAGTGATGCAGTGTGTTGAACTTTTCTTCAATTAGAAATTTTGTGCTTTTAAGTGTTAGGTATTTTATACTAAAAAATAGAAAGAAAATCTTCTAAAATTTTTATTTAAAGTTTCTCAAAGGAAATGAATGTCAGAAGGACTTTTGGAGCTATTTTAGAATAAAACAGGACCCAGATTTATGATTGGGTTTTATCTATAATGAAGTTAAGGACTGTGTCATATTTGTGAAAATTGAACAGCAATTTGGCTTTACATCCACAATCAGTTTGGTATAAATACATATTGCAAATTAAGCAGAACTGAGTCCTAACTTTTCAACTTAAAATTAGACTGATTTCCTGAATCCATTGTCTGTATTGCAAAATTAGATTATCTACTTTTAATTTACACCAGCACTCCAACTAGGCATACTTAATGCAATTGATACAGCTGGCTGAAAGGGGGATATATTTTAAAACAAAGACAGATGAGAATCAGTGATTTTCTTTCATAGAAGTATGTAATTAAGTTATCTTCTGCTCTGACAAATGGGAGAAATGGAACCTTGGCTGCAACATGTAAATAGCAGCCCTGTGTTTTGAGGAACAAAGGGTGATATTTACAACAAGGGCAGCATGTTATCATTGTTATCACCTCTCTGTAGTTAACAGCACCTGTTTCTGAAGGGTCCCTCAATGTTACAAATTTTGCCATTTAAGATCTGTAGAACACTGAACATTTGCTTTTGTTTTCCTTTTTTAGTAGAAAAATTCTCTCAATGGTCAATTGTATATTCCAGTCTGCCATGTGCATTAAATCTGCTAATGCCATTTCAAGCTCTGTGGCTGAGGTGCCAGGTAGAGTCTTTCCAGGTCCCACATCTCGCAGGCAAGGTCTCCTGTCCCTGTTTTGGGTTTCTCTGCAGGGTACAGTACACAGTCCCCTCTGCACTGCTAGAGCCAAAAGATATATTTGGTGGGTACATTTGACTGGCTTACAGATACTTCTGAATAATTCTCTTCCATCTTGAGAAGGGAAGCCAGCACTTCTCCTTCCTTCTTTTGCTGTTAATCAGTGTCACACTAGTCTGGATTTTAGTGGTGTAGGAGAGCTTTCTGAACTGCTCAACATCCCTAGGGACAAGTTTTTTCTCTAGTTTCTCAGCTCAGGACTTGTCATCTACTAACTTCCTTTTCTTCCATCTTTTTCCCTCTTGATCTCTCATCAGAAATGTTTTGTCTTTTTTGGAACTCAAAGCAAATAAGAAAATCTTGCTAAGCGTTTTCTTGATTGCCAACTGACGTGCTCCACAGTTATATCAAAATTAAAAACTCTGTTCATCAACACAAGTATCAATTGCAATTGATACTTGATACAAGGTCCTTATTGGTTGATTATTTAATATAGCTATGAGGCTAGACTTAAGGTTTATGTATTATGAAGTTACTCAACCCAAAAATATTCAAAAAATGCCTCCCCCACTCGGTATTTGTTAATTTATAAAGTAAATTAACACTTATTTTCATGTTCTTTTTCCTACGTGCCAGGGAGAGGAGCAGAGAGAAAATCAGAGCTTGTATGCTAATTAGCATGTTCTAATAATGGAGTGAGCCTGTCAGAGTCTCAAGCACCGAGGTTTACATAACTATCAGTTTCTTTTGCAGCTGCAATTATTCTACATCAGTTGTTCCTTAGCTTTCCCTTTTCACCAGACCATCAGGTAGAAGCAGGACCTGATGCAGGGCTTGCTGAGTCTAGAGAATCTCTTTGGTGTTTCAGTGTATGTGGTGAGGGAGGAATTGAAATGCTGTGCTGGAGATACAGACACAGCCTCATCATAGTAGGTTATGGTGAAGTAATGGCTATTTACCATGCTTTGCTGACCAAATTTCAGAAACAGCTCCTGGCAATGATCAGGCCTGGCTAAATGCATGTTAGATTCATAAAGAAAGTGTATTTATGCCTTGCAGTCTGGCAAGTGTTTTGTTTATGGCAGGGTAGAGCGCTTAGATAGTGGACAACACATGAAATCAAATTACTTTTAATGATACCTTTTAATGTATCAGAATATGTAATCTTTAGAGACTGGTTTTTGGGTTATGTTCACACTCTGTGGCTTGTATTTGCTGAAAAGGTTAAAAGTCTGTGGCAACCATGATTTCTATTATTTCAGATCGGACTGAGAACTGAGACAAGCTATCTGAATCCCAAATTTTGTATTTGAGGTCAGCTGCTGCTGAATTATTACTGAATGTTTTTGAATCACTGCTTGACATTTCTAATACAGCTGACTTGTGGAAGATCTAGGGTCAAATAAGATCGGTCACCAAAAATCATGAAGTAGGAGTTACTAAGAGAACAGAAACAAGTGTTGTAATTTCATCCTTATTCCCATCAGCACAAATACCTGTTCTTTGTTTTTTTCCAGCATACTTTGAAACAATAATGTTCAATTACTCTGGTTGGGTCAGGCCATGGGCTACATTATTGGCCTATTTTTGACGTAGAGTTGTACAGATTGTGCTGCTACTTTTCTTTGACCAATTTTTCTGAGTTCAGACTGAGGAGTGTATGTTGTTTTCAGTTTGAAGAAGGGAAATTGCAATCTTTATCTAAAGTTTGATTGCTGGAAAATGCTGGTTTATCACTATTATTTCTACTTTGTTGCTCTGAACAGATGACCCCTCCAAATATCTGGTCTTTTTTAGTCTCTGAAATAGACATTGTAATGCTTTTTGTCTTTGTTTCTCTGCAGGAGGGTTTTGAGAATTAATGTGTTGATGCTTTGATATTGTTCTATAGATTAGATCTCTGTATTCAGGTATTATCTAAGAATACTGATTGTGATTGTATATTTCCTTCAGTTGTCCTGAGGTAAAAATATGCTGAATGTCAAATGGTACTCTGGTTACATAAGGAGGATCACAAGGGACAAATGTGTGCTATGTAACTGGAATATATTACTAATCTTTTAAGTTATTTTGGGGAGAAAAGGGACTTTAGTTTTTGTATAACATACTAGAAGGAAAACAACAGAACTCTACATCCTTTACAGGCTGAACAGATCTAGTGCAACATCCAAGAATACAATGCTCCAAATGAAAGAGGACAACTGTCTTTGTCTCCTGAACAGTGATGCCAAACGACATGTCAGCTACATTTGTATTCCAATGGGACTGCTTTTTTTTTTTTTTTTTTTTTTTTTTTTTTTTTTTTTTTTTTTTAAATGAGAAGCTGGATTCTTATCAGTAAACATTCAATAACAGACACTCATTGATATGGTGATCTCAGTAATTTTTTATTTAAAGTTGTATGGCTGGACCTAAATACTGGTAGAAGTCTTCACATCTCTTTACTTATTCTATAAACTGTCCAGTTCTTCTGAGTATTGATTTTTAAAAAAAAGTTATTTAAAACCACTGAGATGGCTGTCTCTAACATAAATATTTAAGTGTTTCTCAGCCACTATATGGGGGTTTTTTTGTTTATTTCTTTATTTTAACTAAAAACTTCCTCTCATCAAAGGAAATAAGTCTGGCTTTGAAGAAAAAAGTATAGATATACAACTTGATCCTGAATTAAGTATCTGGTATTGGCAAGAAATGTACCATCAGTCAGTAATAAGAAATACCATGTAAAAAATTCTAATAAAGGCTACAATTCTGGATAATAGTGAAAGATGCAAAAAGAAGTCTATCATCCAGTTGTCCTTAAATATTACTACTACTAATAATATTAATAGGAGTTGGCTATGTCCTGGGGAAGCTTAGGAATCTGGGACATTTCATTAGCAAGAATGATTGCATTTCTAAGCTTGCTGAAGTTCTTATTTCACAGTCTTGCTGGAATGCTTTTAAACTTAACACACAATTCCCTTTCACAAGGGAAAAAAATAAGAGGGGAAAAAAAAAAGAACTTCTGAGTGCACTCTTTAATAATGTAATATAACTTCTACTTTATGGACAGTCACACTTTCTACTGGCAAGGCTAAATCTGGAAGAGCTGAACATCTGAAATCTTAGTTATTAAAATTTTAGTTCTGAAAATGAATATGAAAGGGAAGGAATCTGGTCAAAATTCACTTTCCCTTGCCCTGGCCTCTATGGAAAGGAAAAAAAAAAAAAAGAAAGAAAAGAATAAGTATTAAGACTCTCGGCCAATTTCAAACAGATTTGTCAGACAAGTAAAGTTCTTCAAAATTAAAGTTTGTATCAGTCTTACCACAACTGACATCTGTGCAGAGGGAAAACCCCCAAGTAGTGTTCTTTGGTTCCACAAGAGCTCAAGTTACCTCTTCTGCTTCTTGGCCAGGCAGTCAGCATGGATGGGGCCAGAGGGACTCCTGCTGAGTCTGGGGTCAAAGAAGGTAAGAGCCAAGTTTTGAGGGTCTGTGGTTATTCACTGGGGTCTGTGTAGAAATGTAGAAACCAACTAGATAATGAACCAGTGCTTTGTTAGTTGTGGTGCTTCTGGAATTCATTTGTTACAGAAAAAAATTGGTATAAATATCTTAGTGCTGCATATCCATTAGTAAAAGTATTCATTACAGTGATCTGACAAAAATGGTGAGTTCTGGTGTAAGGAGGATCTAACTAAAGATAAAAGTGATTTCTCCTTTAATGTTAGACAATTAGCATTTCACATGGAGTTTACTATTCATATGCTTTGCATTTACCCTCAAACAAATAAACAGTGTTGAAAACACTTTTAACTCTTACAAAAAGTTAGCTATTTCTTTCTTTTTTACAGTTAGTATTTAAAGATCTTAGTAAGACCTCTGAAATCTGAAGATTAGTTGCTGGATATACGGACTGATATGAAGTCAAATACAGTAATAGCCTTGGCAAAAGTAAATTTGGTTCAAAATAAAAAATATGGCCTTTGCCACAACAAATGAGATTTGTTGTCTGCTTAGAAATTGTATCCACATGCTATGGCATAAAAAAGTTTAAAATGCTTTAAAAAAAGAGGTCTTGTATCAGAGGATTTTAGTTCAGTTTTTGGGCTGAATTGCAGTGTAGTGCCAAGTGAATCTACCAGAAACTGGTAGAACACATACATGCATGCACACATTCTGCTTTACTGAGCCTGCACAGGAATTGAAAATAAATTCCTTTGAGCTAATGAATTCTGAAAGTGATGAAATGGCTGTTGTTGATTTGTTTGTTTTCTCTGAAGATTCATTGCCTTCGCACACTGTGTTATCTTGCCAAGTACCATAAACGACATCTTTTGCCCGTTTTCTTGGAGTGTTTCCATTAGCAGAGTAACCTACGAAGCAAATTCACATTGCCTGTTTGATCTAATATGCTTTAGTAACTTATCGGTGAAGACATCTTCACACTGCACAAATACAAGCTGGAAAGGACCTAGTGTCTTGCGTGATTAGCATGAGGCTACCTTCTATGGCCCTAATAGTACAAATGTAAAAAGTAAAAGTGGCTTTCAGTAAAAATAAAAAGCAATGCATGTGTTTTTAGTTGCTTCAGTAAAGGGTGTAGTTGACAATTCTGGAGTTCTTTTTAAACAGCATACATGATGGATGCACCTCAGAGATTCAAATGTCTGGCCATTCTATCAGCAGAACTCAGATGTTGTATTTGTTATTTTATATTTCCAGCTGCTCTCACTTGTCAACAGGAAAAAACAGAGACCTGTGTCGTACCGGTCTTTTGGAAAATTATTAAAAATGGGACAGTATAGTTCAAGCCAAGCAGGGTGATGGATGTCCTCTGCTCAGGACTGATGGGTGCTGTGGGCTAAGATCAACATGTGGAGGGTATCAGAGATGTGCCTTTTCATTTTGTAGGGTGACAATGAGCCCAACTTCCTAGCATCTGTCAGTATGTGCTCTTGGTACAGCTATAAGCAATAAAATGCTCAGTGTTCCTCAATGTCAGAGGCCTAGAGGATGCCTTGATGACGTTTTTGAGATCTTGTTATTCAGCATGTTTAAGACAGAATGATTAAGCTAGAAGAAGAATGGAGCCTGGAGATCACTGCCCTATGTATCATTTATCTTAGAACATGTAGATGAGCCTCTTGCTTTATTATATAAAAAGTATTTTGCATGTCAGGCTATAACAGATACTATTTTGAGGTAAGGGCTGGTTTTCATTAATACCATTCTTGTTTGATACTTGAAATTATATATTTGCACTTATAAGGTATCAGTGTTTTTGTAGTACCTGATATGTTGTTACTTTAATGTCATAATCCCCCGCAGTGAAATTTCAGAAACTGTGCCAGACAGAGAAGCAGAAAAAGATACAAATTCTGTTCACAAACATGAGCAATTTAAATTATGTGGGAATGATCAGAAAACTATGTCTTTTCTTACTGCTTTTGAAGGAGTGGTAATTATTTATAATAATTTTTGGAAGAATTTTATCAGATCTATTTGACTTGGAAAACATACACCAAAGAGACTCTGCCTTTAAAATTAATCAAAGAACAGAGGCTTCAATATGTATTTTTGAAAGTGAATATACAATATATCTCACACTATCAATTCTGTCTTTGAACTATGAATGTCTTTAGTTGCCATACCAACAGTTTGGTTGGAAGCTGAAACCTGCTAGACATGTCTGTCTTGGCTGTGAAGGACTTTTCCTTTCAATAATTTTGGCTTCCTATTCACTTTTATAAGATCAACTCTTGTGAAATCCTGTATTATGAAGGGCAATACCACAATGTGAAAATAAACGAAAATAAACTGATTCTTTCACATGGTGTGAATAAAGTAAGAAACAATATGATCTAATGGGTTGGGGGTTTTGCAGTAGACTCTTCCTCTCTCTCTCTATCTCTCTCTCTCTCTTTTTTTTTTCTTTTTTTTTTTTTAATGTAGACCTCCCCTGTTTTCAAACAGAAAGCTTTAATTAAAAACTTAAAATAAGTTATTCTTGTCTGATGGCCTGTGGGTTTCCTTTTTACAAGGATTGCATCTTCCCTAAATCTCCTGCAGTCATCCAGTCCGTAAAGGAAAAGATGCTTCTGTGCTTAGCAACCTGGTGGATATACAAGTCACGGCTTCCTTTTTTGGTTCCCATGACACCTATGCAACATCCATAAATATTTTAATCACAGACCTAGCATAGTGTGGGCTTGTTTTAAAATTTTATAAGTAAACAATGAAAATAGATATGGATGTAGAAGGAAGGTAGTTAAAACAGCAGGAAGGAAGTACTCATATATGGAAGAAATTACACGATGGTATCAATGTGTAGTGATCAAGATAAGAAAAGCTTTGCACGAAAACTTTTGCCTGTCACATTGTAGAATCACAAAATCATGACTCAGCTGAGTTGGAAGGGACCCACAAGGATCATTGAGTCTGACTTCTGGGCCTGCACAGCACCACCCAAATGAAATCTTATTTGTCATTTGAGCAGTAGTAAAATGAACTGGTCTGGCTTTGTGGTGACTATATGGGACCAATTAGAAGACTAGAAGAGTAAGTTGTCTTTGAGACTTCTGAAGCCAAGGTTCAAAACCCTTTTTCTGGTTTTTCCTTTGGGATTTGGTCTGTTGTATTTTTCAGCTAAGCAGATGGCTCAAAAGAGCTAGGGAAAGACTGGGAAGTGCTTGAAAATATTATACATGTGCATCTTATTACTCTGAAGTATAATATAGTCAACTAGACATGAAATACATCCTTGTGTGTATCAGTATGTAGGTGACTTACATAATTTCCTGGATCTTACATGGATGCATAATTCAACCACAACAGACTTAACTTCAAGCATGTTACAGTCAGCTTTATCTCGCATATGGTGTTCAGAGGTAGATTCCAGATGCACTTTTCCTGTAGAAATCTGTCACTGATTTTTTTTTTCTGTCCTAGAAACCACCAGCTAAATTTATTTTTGTCTCTTCAAACGACATATGTAACCTTGTAGCCCAGTAAATTTTAGGACATCTTTGCTTGTAATAGGCCACAGACTTTCCCTTAGGCACTATTTTGGCCTTCCTGGAGATTTGTTTTAGCTTGCAGCACTACTTATCTAATGACCAGGTGACTATCACCTACTTTTCTTGGTGTTTGCTTACCTCTCTATGATTGTGTGATTGTGATGATTATTGCTTTTTCTGCAACTAGTACACAATAAATAGTGTTAATTGTGTGTGGAACGAATTACTAGTAAGTCTACAATGAACTGCAGCACAGAGAAGTAAAGGGACAGGGTGACAGACACAGGTCTTAAAAACACAGGCATAGACTTACACGGAGACTCTGGGCCGTAAGCAGTTCTCCAGTGACCAGCAAAGGAATAAACCCTGGCAAGTTTGTTATACCAGAAACATATTTACCAAGAGTAATTAAAAGAAATAAATAAAAATCCAAAGCAGAAAAACCCCAGCGAATCGATGTGTTCTATGGTCTTGCTGAACAATAAAGAAAAAGCAAGGTCTGTAGAATATGTTATAAACCTAAAAATTGCTCTAAGTGAGGAGGAAGGAATCAAACGTTGCTATCCTCTTGGGGAAAAAAAAAAATCTCTGGATACTACAGGTTCCCCTTCTTTTCTCCTCTCCCCTGTTTCCCTTCATTTCTCCCCCTCTGCCCCCACCAAGATTTTGACCCTAAGAAGGTCAACAAAACATCAAAAACATGAAAGTTTGGATATATATAATTTGAATTGTATAGAATTATATATATGCAATGCATCATACTAAATTTTATGCCATATTATATGTGTGATAAAATTTTAGTGTCTTTACAACTAGGTTAAAAATAATTAATCAGGTTGTTAAGATTAATTAAGCTGCCAAGAAATTCTTGGGTTTGCATATAAGGTATGTTCCTTTTGCCCTTAAAATTTTTAGTGTGAGTGATGAGAATTAACATCTGTAAGTTGCAAACAACAAATGGGTAACACCCATCTAGAGAACATGGTATAACTGATGGCATTCTCCATACTGGAACCCTCTTAACCTTTTATAAAAAGGAAAATCTAATCTCAAAGGCTGACTACATTTTGATGGGATCTGAATCACTGCAGTTGAGTTCTCTATGGACACAGGTGATCTCATGCACAATTCACTGTTAGCCCAGTTAAATAACCTCTGTTATAAATAAATTACCTGCACAACCCCTTATAAATAAAAGATTTCAGCACTAAATAAATAATGTGAACAAATAAAAATGAAAGACTAACATTTATACGACTTCAATTAAACCAGAGAGGAAGTATGTTTTGCAAAAGGTTTTTTAAAGGAGAATGAATTATTTTTCACTGTGTCCTGTAAACCATTGAGTCCTACTCATTTTGGGAGATAGCACTGCTTAAATGCCATAATAAATGCATGGTTGCACGGAGATGGTACCACTGCAATTACATGTGAGTTGGCATTTTCTCTAAATCCTCCTTCGGTAGTAATGTAGGATTTCCAAAAATGTTTCCATTTGACAAAATTTATCACTTTTGGTGTCTAACCAAAACTGCTTATATTGTTAATTTTCATCATAGGAGTGTTTGCTAGACTATTAGTCAACAGGTTTTACTTGTATTAATGTAGACTAGAAAGGAAAATTAAATGGCAGAGTCTGTCTCATACTCATCTAGCTGAACACTTCATTGCTGAAGTTGGCAGGATGACTTCAGTGGAAACCTTCATGTAAATGTTCACCAGTGCAAGAGCACATCATTAAGAGAATTTAGAATATTTTTATTTGCATTTATTTGAATAAAAGTTCATATATACTTCTTAACATTGGAAATAATTACCTGATTCACTTTTTAGAATGGCTTAAAACATAATGATTTACTGATGACTAGTACTCATGCATGCAAATCATACAATAATATTTTTGTTTGCTTGGAAATGCAGATAAGTTTCCCTCCAGTAGCTCAGTGGTTAAAAATATGTAATGCTGCTTGCTCAGTCTCAAAGTGGAGTGGCTAAACCTGGTACTACAAAAGAAAATGTAGCCTTTCAACACTGCTGAACTAAAAAAAGATAGTGCAGATGTGCTAGGTTGGTTGTTGTTTGTAATTAATGAATATTTCCTGTGGGATTTGGATCCGTTTCTGATAAAAAGAGATAAAAACACAGAGAAAACACAGTGTCTGCTTTGGAACTGTGTTTCTTCCTCAAAAACAAAAAATACACTTGGAAAATCTGCTTAATATTTGTTCTAGGAAAAAGTGAATTTTAATATCGTTATGGTAAATTTAAAATGTATTGTGCTTGGTATTCCACTGTTGCTTCTTTTTAAACTGAATTAAGCTGTGGAAGTACCTGATTCTGCACCTGGGATGGGGCAACCCTGGTTGTGTGTATAGACCAGGGAATGAGAGGCTGGAGAGCAGCACCTCAGACCTGGGGTCCTGGTCTATGGCAAGTTGAATTTGAGTCAGCCCTGCCCTGGCAGCCAGGAGGGCCAAATGTGTCCTGGGGGGCATCAGGCACAGCATGGCCATATGGGCAAGGGAGGGGATTGTCCCACTCTGCCCTGCACTGGGGCAGCCTCACCTCGAGTGCTGGGGGCAGTTCTGGGTGCCACAGAGTATAAAAGACATTATATTATTGGGGAGCATCCAAAGGAGGGCCATGAGGATGTTTAAGGGTTGGAGTTGAAGCCATCTGAGGAGCTGCTGAGGTCACTTTGTCTGTTCAGCCTGGAGAAGACTGAGGGAGAGCTCACTGCAGTCTGCAACTTCCATGTGAGGGGAGGAGGAGGGGCAGGCACTGATCTCTTCTCTGCGGTGACCAGTCACAGGACCCAAGGAAATGGCATGAAGCTGTCAGGGGAGGTTTAGGTTGGATATCAGGAAAAGGCTTTTGACCCAGTGGGCGGTTGGGCACTAGAACAGGCTCCTCAGGGAAGTGGTCATAGCACTAAGCCTGAGAGAGTTCAAGAGGCATTAGGACAACATTCTTGGGCACTGGGTGTGATTCTTGGGGTGTCTTGCATAGGGCCAGGAATTGGACTCAAGCCTGATGGGTCCCTTCCAACTCACCACATTCTATGTTCTTACGTTTCTGTGAATATGCTGGAGGTTGAACTAAGCTGGACAATGCTGTTAGAGAAGGCTGTAAGGACAGCAAATCTCTCCAGTAGCTCATTTATCTCATGACAAAAATTTCTTTAAGAGTGTAGTTGAGTTAGTTACTTTGCCAAGTAAAGCCACCCCTGAGAAAAGGTTCATGCCTTTGTAGGAGAATACACCAAGACCCTTTTACCTCCTTTTCTGTATGAGCCTGGAGTTTCATATACTCTAAACCAAGTTTTGGTTTTCCAGATGAAAGCATACTGCATTACTATGGAAGAGAGGAATAGCACCCAAACATAGCACTTGTTTTTGTTCCTACTACCTTTTCAACTGCCCCCTTTATTGTGTTATTCTATTATGTAATGATTATACTCTGGTTTTTAAGTATGTGGTTGAGATTCATCTACAAATTAAGACATCTAAACTGAAGTGTCTCTGTTAGGTGTCCAAGTGTATCATGTGAATGAGATCTCGCTACAGTTACTGCAGAGCAAGTCAAGACAACCTTTAAACCAGTCCAATCCCCTAAAACATACACATGCTACCTGAAACATCATCCAGTCTCTGTTGACTACATTTGAATAAATTTTCTTTATAATTGCAACTTTGGCACCTAACTTACTTATAGGCATGTAAGGAAAAGTGTCCGTGTAAACACATAAATTAAGTTTTCATCCTGTGAGACTGAATCACAACCAGTGTATCTCTTTTACGATGGTGTAGTATCTTGTACAGTGTGTGGAATATAGGTTGCATTCATTTGAATAAAAGTGTTTCTGAAAGATTTTTTGGGACTTACAGTGGTGAAGTGACAATTTTAGACCTTCTATGAAAGCATGGAGTCTTAGTTTCTCCTTTCAAAACAACTTTAAAAAACCGTTTCCTGTGAAATACCAAGCCAAATCCACACAAACAATTTTGTACAGCATTGTTTTCCTTGAAAGAGAGCTCCCATGTTTCTAAATTTCAAACCTATATAAGTCAAAACTAAATTCTGAAACCTGTACAATTGTCTTCTTTCACTGCTGTGATGAAAATTTCCACACCAAACCATGTGTGATTTCAATTATGACCATATTTTGGAATGGGTTGACCCTAGTCTTGTAGTATCTTTGTGTCTTCCCCCCCAAACTGCAAATACCAAACATCGCACTCTCAGAAAAAGTGGCATGCTTAGGGAATATAAACCCAGAGATTATCCAATGTGAGTTTTACAGAAATGCAGGGTCTAGTGCAGACTCAAATCCATAAAGATCTCTATAGTATTTTCACTTTCATGTGAGATTTAAACAGGAGTCTATCTGCCTTTAATGCTTGTTTGGGCTCTTGTAAGCAATTGGAAAAGTATGCATGTAGCTGATAGCATCTAAATGTACATGTGATGGGGAGGTACAAACACCACAACTTGGACTTGCTTTTCTAATCCAGTGTGAGGATATCCACATGTACTCAGTTCACTTCAGAGTATGTCCTTCCCTAGCTGGCATCATGATGTGTTTAATATGGTTTGAACTGGAGGGAAAACTGATAATTTTGTAGTAACTTTACTAAAACCACTCTTCTTAATACATAGATGACTTTTGATACTTCTGTTTTCCATCAGGTACATGGTGATAAGATCTTATACTTTGGCTGACAAGTCATGTGTCAAAACTAGAAACAAGCAAATCTCTACAGCTTTTCTGTTGCCTGGCCTGTAAAAAGCCCAGTAGTGTTTCTATAGCAACTGCAGTGGGACAGCAATGATGTCATCACCCAGCAACCACCTGAAATGCATATTACCTTATTGCAAATACTGGGTAAAGATAAACATTGAGTCTACTAATTGCTAGTATGAATATTTTTGCCACCCTCTTTAACAATTTCCTACAAAGAAGAAAAGAACTCATACCTGACTGGTCAAAACAGGAACCACACTCAATAATTTGAAAGAGGGGAAAGGAATAAAGAAAAGTCTTTGTTGCCAAACTGTTCTTTTCAAGCATGTACAATGTAGAAAATGCCTGAAAACATTTCTTTGTGTTTGCAGTCAAATTGTAAAACTTTGTGATATTAGTTGTGAACGTTGGGAGATACTGGTACATCTTTTGCTGAAAATAATTAATCAAACGGAGTCATTGGTATACCTGTGCCTGTCTGACACTGTAGAGTGGAACTCTTGAATGAGGTACAAACCAAACACAGAATACAACAGCTACTTCTTGATATTCTTCTCTGCTGGCTAAACTTGAAAGAAAGGACTTGCGTCTCTAAATTTTGAAAGGAACTATAATTTTTCTCCAAAAGTCAATGGACAAGTAAAATTAGCCAATCAAGATTTCAAGCAACGTTTATCATGCTTTATTAATTCATCATCAAGTTGATTGAAATTTTTTCTCCTGAATTTGTTGGATTTTCAGTATCTTTCTCTAGCCTTGCCTTGGCTCTCCAGCTGCCTTGTCTAGTTCTGCCTTAACTTCTTTATCTTAATATTGAATGCAGGAGCTAATGCCCTCTATACCCTGCCATTATGATTTAGAACTTTTTTATTATTATCTTAGCATTCCCATTATTGCATAAGTCTGAGGAAAAAAACAAACAAGCAGGAATGGCGAAGTGTGAATTTAATGACAATATCTTCAATATAAAGTACTTATTAGGAAGAACCCAGCCATTATGTAACAGGTACTTAGAAGAAAGGGGATGACACACAGAGAAGACATTCTGTAAAAATATAGAGATATCTGAAAAATTAGTTTGTTTATCTTACTCACAGCATAGGGAGAGAGCTGCCTTATTTTCTGTATCCTGAGAATGCTGTGATTTGACCTGTGCAATTGCCAAGCCAAGGGCTTCTGTGAAAACAGACCCACATGAAAAAGTTAAGCAGCAGGTGGATCAGAGCTTCAGCTTTGTGAGCAGATGTGAAGTGAATCCTTAGGAATGGTGTGTGAGTAGAAAAATAAAGGTGAGGGTTGAAAATAAACATAGACTGGGGACTAGGGCAGCAAAGAAATGTTAAAATTCTAGATACCTTTTGTTCTCAAAATCTGAATTATAAGATTGCTTTGGCCTGTCAAAGTCCCAAGAACAGCATGTCCCTGACCAAACCACAGAATAAAATGTAATCATAGAATCATAGAATGGTTTGGGCTGGAAGGGAACCCTAAAGATTATCTCATCCAGTCTCTCCTGCTACCTCCTCCCAACACCTTCCACTAGACTAGGCTGCTCAAATGCCATCAGTATTTCACGCCTCCTTACAGTACATTTCATGCCATCTACTTTCTTCCACATAGTTTTATTTGAAACTGGGTGTTTTCCCTAGATAGAATCCAGTGCAGCTGCTCTTACCTTAAGAAGAAAACAGGTAAGAGGCACATTATTCCTAGTACTGATGTTTTAATTTGGTCCTTATAATTGCTTCAGCAATCTAAACAAGCATTTCTCTGCCTAAGTATAAGGGCCAGCTGTTAGGAGAACTGTGACTTTGGGGATAGAACTAAACATGTCTCAATATTAGATAGCCAAAGCATGAATTATCTGTCTCATTTTCACAGTTTCAGCTGAAGATATTGCCTGTCTTTTAGCAGATGCTTTATGCATTTGTTTCCATGAGATCCAAGGAGAGGTACCAGTATATGTTCTCCCTCGCTGTGGATATCTATTCTTAGAATTCTGAACCTTCGTCTTTCTTCAAGTGGCATGTTATACTAGAAATCCCAGTTCAAAAGTTTTATGAATCGGAGCACAAATTCAAATTATATAAGTTTTCTGTACTTGGAAATGTTCATTGACACATCTCACATCTCACAAGTCTGCCCTGCTTTAAAAAAAAATGGATCATCTAGAGACTGGAGTTGCTGACCTGTGCCAGAATTTTCTCCATGCGGTCAGATACTTCAGTGTTGTTCTAACTTGGAGCAGAGTTAACCCAGTTGGTAAATTGGGAATGATTCTACCAATGTTAATTGCTTCAGCTTATAAGAGTTTCAGTATTTTGAGCTAAAACACAGAAATATTGATATGTTGTTTTATTCTTATGGTCTGTGTTGTGTGAAGATTTTGGTTTTTTTCAGGTAAACTTTCTTACTCTGCTCTCTTATAATGATCTAAAGTAATGAAAACCCATGCACATCAAATGTCCATAATGTGTGACATTTGCCATAAGTTCCTAAATGAAAAAAAGATGAAAATTATGCATCTGGTAATTAATAACCACCAGCAAGTTCCTTTAATTCCTACTTTTTCCAGAAATTCAGAATATTTAATGACATAAAGTGAAAGGTCTCTGCTTACAATGTCCAGAACATTTTACAGTAGAAACACAATTTCCATCAAAAATTAGAGAGAAAGGTGTGAAGAGGCAATATGTATCTGCAATGTTTGCAACTGGACAAGAGAAGTAAGGATGAAGGACATTTAAAAAAAAAAAAAAAACCCAGTTTGTGGGTTTTCCTCCATCCCTCCAATTCTCCCCATTGTCCTCCAGTACTTCAGTCTTTCATGGGGTCTGTCTTCAAGACAACTCTTAATGGTGCAGGGACTACCTCCATCCATTTCTTAGCACTAAAGAGTAATTTTATCACACCAGTAAAAGGGATACCCATAGTTTATCTTGCAACTCCAGAAGTTTATCTCCTTTTCTTTTTTCCTTTTATTAAAAAATTGTGATCAGCACTGATTAATCATTTACTGAAGGCAGAGGACAGAAAAGTATTACGTGCCACATCATTTATTTGTTCTCTTGCTGTTTAAATAATGGTCTTAATCTTCATTCAAATGGACATGTACAACCTTTATGATTCTATATCCTTTATTTTTTAAAATTTCTTTTTTATCTCTTCATATCTGCACTCCTCTTTATATTTCCATATTTGACATTTGCCATTTGTCTGGTTTTTACCAGTTTCTACAGTGCCAGAAGGCTGTGCTGTTCTGCGTTTGATGCTGTCAGTCTCAGTAAATGGCACTTTTCACACACATCAGTCCATTACATCCCCTTACTGACACACCCACCTGTTCCCTGAATTGACTGGGGCTCCTTCGATGAGAGAGGGAGTTCTCATCCCTTCTTTGTGTTATTGGAGTGCTTGGTATCAATTCATGAATGCTTGACCCAGAATTTGTATCCCTGCATTCTCAAAAAATTTCGTTTTTAGCTGGAAACAACTTTAAAATGTAATTTGCTGAGTGACTTCATCCACTTTGCCAAGGAAAGAATGCTACTGGTACCTGTGCCTTCAGCCTCCAAGAGTGCTTTAGCCACTCTGGTTCAAATGTTTGTGGTCAGTAGACTGTATCTGTATTGTTCCAGTTCCTTTTACATCTATGCCAAATATTGAACAAGCCTTTCTCTCACTTTATCCTGAATTTTACATACGATTCTCAGCCTGAAATAGGAATTGTTTGTTGCTGTGAGATTCACAGATCATTTATGTACCAGGTTTTGAGATTCAGCCATGCTACATCTTGACTCTAGGTAGTTTTTAAAAAAGTTGAGATTTTTAGTAACATTTGATCCATAATTTTTAAGTTTGACTCACATCATAATGTCCATATGCATAGGTGTATTTGTTTACTCGATGTAATAACACGGAATGGGAAATAACTCCCTCATCACTGGAATATTTCTCATCTTAATCTCAAAGCTGTCTCCTTTAGAAATGCGAGATGTGGCAAAACTAATCAGGTATCACCTGTCATGATAGTTAAAAAAAATTGTAATTTCCCTTTCTCTACACAAAAAATGCAATCCAAACTGCCTAATTTTGAACAGACTGCTATACTCTCTTTAATTAGTTTAAGTAAATATTCAATCTTAATAATGCAGAAGCTTTAGTGAGCATGTTATGTTCCTGTATGCCAATGACATTTATTCTAACCTAACATAATTTGATAGTTTTATGAGCTTCAACATGGTGTCAGTCAGTGCCTGTTCCGTATTTTCATGTAAATGTTCCTGTCATCAGGAGAAATCCTTGAAAAGAGAAAGAGAAGTAGAACGTTTTCTAATGGCTCATCCTGAAAAGGCAAAAAATACAGTAAAGAAAAACTAGTATTGCCCTTCTGCTGTGCCATCTAACAGTATTTCAAGCAGTTAGCTTTGCAGTGGGGGCCTGAAACAGGAGAAATTCTGTTTGTCTGAACACTTCAGCAACTACCTTTTCCAGGCAGGGATAGAAAAATTGCATTAATTGGTTTCTGTGAAGGATGTTTCAGGCTGATCAAAGGCTTGTACTTTGCCAAGTTTTTAATTCTAATTTAAATTTCTTTATACTTTCCAAATCCAGGCGCTTTACTCAATCATGCTGTTGTTCACTTTACTATAGGAAGGCTGGAGAGGGTTCATACAACTTATTTCATGTTAGAAAACCAGTGGGAATTTCTGATGTATAAAGGAGGACTGCAGAAAAGAAAAAAAAACATTCATGAAAGAGATAGGGAGGTGGAAAATTTCCTCTTGGGGTGTTGCCCAGTCTGGTCCAACACTTAAAAGTCCTGTCGGTTGTGGAGGCAGTGTTGCTATGCCAGTATCTTTCTGTGGTCTGATGAAACACTAGCCTGGGAAGCTGGAAACAGCTTATTTTGGCTTATATTCTCAAGGCAAACAGAGCTGGCCCATTTCAGTGGGTCAGATCAGCTCAGGCCTCTCCCTCCCCACTGCATTACTCATTCATTTTGTTGACTGAAGCATCTTTTTTCAGCACATGTATTTTTTCATTATCAACAGACAATGTTAATTCCTACCTTTTAGTTTGTACTGAAGTACAAACCTGTGTTCAGTATAGGCTGTTACTGGAAAGATAAATTTAACTGCCAGCTTACAGGCAAGGATGGCACTTCACTAAAAAATCTAATATAAAATCTGAATGTTATCCAAATATCAAAAGAGTATCAAAGCACAAGTTCTTTATTTAACCTCAGATGGCATTGCTGAGGTAATGCAGAGTGTGTTTGCTAATAGATGTGCCTCTGATTGTAAGAAGGCTAAGTTAAATGAAAGTAATTAATTTTCTAATATAAATGTTAATTTTTCCACATGTAGAGGATATTGATGTTACATTATAATGTCAAAAATGGTATTTTGTAATTTTATTGCTACAATTTAGCTGTAACCCTTAGAATGATGGTAGCCCCAAATGTTGATTGGTGATGCTATTTGAGAAGTAATTGTAGTTTGTTTAAGCAGACATACAACACTCCCTCAATGAGAATGCAAAAAGCCCCAAACCAGAGTTCACACCTACGTTATGGAAAATCAAGTGCCCACCATTCTGTAATTTTTTTTGGTTAAAGTTCTGACAAAAAAAGAATCTTACATCCAGGTATATTCTCTACCTTCTAAAAAGGTGTCTCACGGTGCAGAGAGTTCCATAATTTTCCTGATTTTCTTGTTCCACTTTAGTGAATATGCAATTGGCAAGTGCCATGCTGCATAGTTCTAAGAATTTCCTGGCCTGTTTTTTTCTTTGTTTGGAACAAAACAAACAAACAAACAAGAATAGGAAAAGAAAGAAAAAAAAAATCTTACAAATGTGTAAACAATCCAGGAAACAGGGAGTGAAAGCTACAGTCTTCCCCCGACCCTGTTGCCTGCTTCCACTGCATGCTCTTCTTTTTAGTTTCTTTTCTACACTTCAGCCTAATTGGGGCTACAAAAATTAAGATATAGATTCACCAATGCCCTTTAGATGCACCAATGCCTTGAGACACCTGAGAAGGAACATGGACCTTTCAGATTGCTTAGACAAAGAATGTGAACCCAAGTTTCTGGCTATGTTAACAGCTTTAGCAGTAAGTTAATGAGCAACATGAACAATGCTCCTGCTTCATCAGGGTCTGCCAGCCAACAACCCTCTGCCTGCCTTGAGAGGTCCAAAGCAGGTGCCCTTTGAAAAGACCAGATTGTCCGTTACTGGTCTAATAGCTTGGGAACCAAGGACCTTCAGCCACCCAATAGAGATGATTACACCACAGTTGACAATGCTCAAATACTAGCTTTAGAACTCAGAATCAGTCTGTTGATGGTTTTCATTCCTTTTATCTTTTCTTCTGCAGTACAGAATTTGAATGACCAATATCATTGCTCTGAATTTGGCGCTTATATTGTGCATAGGCTATAAAGGGCTGAGCAGTCTAAAGAGATGCATATTTACTTTAATTCCAGCTCTGGGAAAAAACTAACTTGTTTGAGTTGACTCTGGCAATAATTGCAGTCTGAAATAAGTCAATAGATTGCTTTCTGAAAAAATAACCACTGCACATATTACATGCTTCTTAATGGTATTGACAGTTTTCTGGGGAAAATGCGTGTCTGGGGACCTAAGTGCCTGGTACCCAATTGAATGACACTAGGACCACACTGGAAAAACATTGTGGGCTTTATTGGACTCAATTATGATTTCTGTGGAAGCTAAACGAGCTCATTACTTCTCACCATATCCCCCTGTATACTGCTTTAGATTAAAAGAAAATTGAATTGAGATATAGTTGCAACTTTTCCATTGCTGCGTTGAGATGCCTGGCAGAGCTCAGCCCCTCAGCTGCCCATCTAAAATGTATCTGCCACCCCATTTTCCTATTGCCTCCTTCAATCATTACGGTCTTGCACAACACTGCAACAAATTAGAATTTGGCTGAGATGATCAAAGGTTCTACACTATTAACAGTGTCCACGAAAAGTTTTTGTAGTGCTACTACTGCTAACTTCACTGCTGGGGCAATGACAGAATTGTATAGTATCACAACTGTATAACTCCATACATTTACCTTCATTGCTCCCTCTTCTAGTCACATGAGACATTCATCTGTAGAGTGAGATAGAAAAAGTAATTTCTGAATGACAAGCAAAGAAAAAAAAAAATCCACTCTTTTGGAATAAAATTGCATGTTTTACATGTGGGTTTTCTTGGCAGTGCTGTTAGGTGTTCTGTATATTTTTTCAAACAAAAAGTAGATACAGATTCCTAGGGCCATTTGTTTAAGAACTGTTTTTAATGTATATCAGAAAAGATATATCTTCTTTTACTGTTGGAACCACGTCAGGAACGGAATTTCACTTAATCCGTTTTCTGAGGTGAACGTATCTTAGTTCCCCTCTACAGAAGCAAATTTTATCCTAAAATGTCATCTAAAAATGAGAATATAAGATATTGAAATCAAGCTCTGTTTTGGTGACCATCAAAGAAATTGCAAAATGCTTAAGCAATTATAGCTAGAGCTGCATTTTTACATGGGAAAATTATTTCTTTTAAAAGATAAGAAAAGTTAAATCCACATGCAGTCAAAGTGTCTTGTGCTGCTGTAGCTCAGGTTTGGACTTGAAAGAGATATAGGTCCATCACCCGACTACCGTCTTTTCTGGTGCAACACAGTTGGCATACTCGATGACACAAGTTATTCAGGCCTAAATGGTGAGTTTTGGCCTCTTTATTGACTTATACATATAGGGTTTGTTTTGGTTTTGGGGGGTTTTTTTTGTTTTGTTTTGTTTTTGGTGGGTTTTTTGTTTTTGTTTTTTTGTTTGCGGTTTTTTTGGTGGTGTTTTGGTGGTTTTTATGTTGGGTTTTTTTCATTGTTGTTGGGTGGGTTTTTTGGGTGTTTTTTTGGTGTGTGTGTGTGTGGGGTTTTTTTTTTTTGTTTTTTTTCGTTTTTTGGTTTTTTGGTTATTTTTTGCCAGCTAGCAGGTATTAAAGTTCTCTGGTGCAAGGCTTTCCAGGTAGATTAAATGAAACCTGCTAACTCTAGTCATATAACAGTTTCAGGAGAATTAATCTTTCTGAAGACTGGCTTGTTGTATTCTGACTTGGGAATTTTCACCATTTGCAAGGTACTCTTGACAGAAACTAGATTATTATTAACCTCTATTCATCTGTCAGTATTAGAAGAATATTAAACTGCTGCAGGGTCCATCTTCTTGATAGTATATTTGATTTGTGGCCTGCAATTTTAAAGTTTTCTACTGTATTTACTCAGATTAATTTTTATTACCAGTTGTTCTCCTTTCTAATTGTTCTGCAGAGACATTCATGTGGTTCACTCTTACCTCTGATAGCTGACTTACTTGCTTAGAGTCGATAAAAAAAATATTATATATATATGTATACATTCCTTGAGCTAAAGGACTGTTGAGGACATATGTGTACCTTAAATGCTTTCTTTTGAAATTCTTAGCCTCTGTAGTCTGAATTGGATCTCTGCCCTGCATAAATTTTCCTCCAAGAGAAGTAAGTATGCTTGTTTTATAAACCACACATTCTGTCATGCGAAGTTGCAACCCTAACTGCACATCCCAAATAAATTTGAATCACTTTCTGGATCCTTCAGTGTGCCTGGTTTTTGTAAGCTCTTTTTTTTGCAGCTAAATAATAGCTGATATTAATGATGCAACATAATGCTCATTGTCTTCATGACACCAAAACATGCAAAATTGAGCAAAAATGCAAAATTCAGCAAAAGGAGTTTTAAGATCTTGCATATTCAATAAGGAAGAAAAGGGAGGCAGATGGAAATTGTGGAGTTTATAGACCCATTGCATTTTTGTCTTGAGAGGCTATTGCTAGTTTGTTTTTCTAGGCTTCAATTCTTGAAAAGGTGTGAAAGCTTTCTAGATGGGGGGGTGTCCTCATCAGGGAGCTGGGTGATCCTGTCTCTTGTAGCTGGGTCTCCCTAATTCTGCCCTGTGAGCTCTGTGGATTTAGTGTCACTGAGCCTCTGCCCCTTCACAGACTCATCCAAACAGAGGCTTAAACAGCTGGGTGGGGGATATGTAGAGGGATCATTGCAGTTTTTCCCCAAGAGGCTGCTAGCAAGAACTTCCAAAATAGAAACTTTTGAGCTGCTTTGACCTTGGGCTCTAATAGCTTTTTTCCCCCTGTGAGATACATTGTCTTGAATGTAATTTATTTTTCTGAGTTGGTATGAGATGTCAGTTCCACTTGGCTGCACTTCTTGTAGAAAACCACTTCCTTGCTACAGGTTCTCTGTTGGAAGTCATGTGATGGGGAGGATGAAAACCTTGCATGCCATCACTGTATGCATATAAGGGAGTCATTTACATTAATAGCTGGTGAAGTAATTACCTTTTTTCTTTTTTTTCCTTTTTGCTCATTTTTTTTCTTTTATGTTTTTGTTTTAAAAGGCAAGAAATAACAGCTTGTCTCTTTGAGAGCAAATAACACTCCTTAAAAGCGGTTGCCAAGCAACTTACATTTACAGTTTTGCACTAAACTCTGAACAGCAAAGAACCCTCCCTTTCCAACCCCCAAAATAAAATAAAATAATATTGAAATAACAGACATACAGAAGACCCACTATTCTAGTGCTCAACATGTTTTTGGTACCACAAAGTGTCTTTTTTACAGTGATATTCAAAGTGGAGCAACCTGCTAGTGTTGTGTAACAACACATTCAGGTCAATGAGGGAGGATTATTTTTTTTCTTCCGAAATGCACTTGTTTACCACAAGTTTGAGAGGGAATGCAGAAAAACTCTTGATAGTTTTCCAATCAAACACTCAGAAGAAAATTTCACCCCAGTCCCCAAGGAATGCTGTGAATCACGACTGTTTCTATAAGGTATAGGGGCACATATTTCTCCCCAAGAGAATCCAAACACCTTGCATGTTCTAGGCTGCTACCAGGGAGATGGCTGGGAGCAACCTGCGGTAGGGAACTACTTCTCCCACTGTTTCACATGTTTTTTAGCATGTGAAATTTTTTTGTCAAGTTTTAGATGGAAATACAAACAGATATGTGAATAATGTGAGAAGAGTGTCAGACAGTGGACTTGCTAATGAACCCATGTGCTCTAACACAGAAATTGTCAAGATTGAGATGCATGTACACACAAAATTCTTTTATCCAGTCTTGTAACTCTAGTGATTTAAATCTGTGCATCGCTGAGACATCACAATATGAGCAACAAATGTTAGTATGTGGGATTTTGCTCTTCCAAGAGGCAGATCAAAAGGACTAAGGA